>NW_022436957.1:6450824-6621642 GCF_009761245.1 Sapajus apella
AAAAAAAAAAAAAAAATCCATCACAAGCATGGATTTTTTTTTTTTTTTAACTGTCACTAATGCCATTTAGGGCTGTAATGTATTTACCTACGTCCCAGATACGGAACAGGAAGTAATAGTTCAGACACACTTCTAAGTAGCTCCAGGGCAGGCAACAATGTCTGACATTAGCTCTCCAGATTTGTCTTTCCTTCGAATCATGGTGCTCACCCCTCAGCCCTAAAATGCTTTCAGATGGTACCTTACTGAGCCTCTGCACCTTTTTCTTTCAATTACACTTGCATTGTCTGGCCTAATGAGTTTCCAAAGCTAGTTTTCATTTCATTTAGGGCATGTTTTCAGATGTGTTAAATTAATTGGTGCTAAATAAAAGATAACCTGACCCCTGAAGCTTCTGGCGAATACGTTCCATTACCAAATGCACTATTTTAACCATCATGGGTCTAAAAAAAACATAAATGAGCTATGCTGCACTTGTTTCTTGTATATCTTTGGCAAGTCACTTAAACTCTCTGAGCTACAATTCCCTTATTTGTACAATGGAAGCATTAAGTTGCCTTGGCTGCCCATTGGAATCTCCTGGAGGAGATTTTAAAAGATACTGGTGTCTGAGTCCCACCCCCAGAAACTCTGATTTAACTGGTCTGGGCTGGGCCTTGGAGCAGAGAGTTTTTAAAAGCTACCTTAGGGAATTTTAATGAGTAGCTAGGGTTGAGAACCACAAGTCTAGATCAGTGGTTCTCAAATTGGACTGGCATCAGAATCCCCTAGAGGGCTTGTTAAAACACAGGTTACAGGGCCCCACCCCAGAGTTTCTGATTCAGCAGGTCTGGGGTGTGGCCTAGAAATTTGCATTTCTGACAAGTTCTCAGGTAGAGCTAATGCTGTTGGTTTTGGAAATGCTTCTCTACATCAGGGGTCGGCAAACTCAGGCACTCTAGCCCAAGCCTGCCTACCACCTGTTTTTGTATGGTCCATGACTTGAGAATTTTTTTTTAACATCTTCAAACAGTTGAAAGAATCAAAAGAATTATATTTCATGACATATGAAAAGTATGTGAAATTAAAATTTCAGTACCCATAGATAAAGTTTTATTGGAACACAGCCATGCTGTCATTAAACCACTTGTGGGGCCTCGTGTAACTGCACAGGTTGTATGCCCAAGAAGCCGGCTCTGACTGACATCAACTAATTTAAGCTCCAAGCTTGATGTGTTTATCTCCTGAAGGGATCAGAATATGCCAATCCCAAATATGCCTCTTTGGCATGATAATTATTTTGAGCTAAAGCCAAATGAAAATCAACAGCTGTCGGAAGAGTTCTCTGCCCTCCCTCTATCTGCCTAAAAGCAGAATATACATTTCCCTTTGAAGAAGGTGCCCCCCTGTACCAGAGGGAGAAGAGTGACTTTTATCATTGAAGATGGGGAGTCAATACCAAGAAGAGTTTGTATAAATAGACCTTACTCAAATAGTCCCTATTGTTCATTAGTTCCCCTATATATTTCCTAGTCATTTCCCCATAATTTATTATCACCTGAAGCCCAAACCCTTTTTCTTATGTTAAAAGGGTATGTAAGCCCCTGAGTCTAGCTGCTTCTTTGAGTTTTGCTCCTTTTCTGTGAACTCTTGTGCATGTACATTTTTTTTCTTTTTTTTGAGACAGGATCTCTCTCTCTGTCACCCAGGCTAGAGTGCAGTGACGTGATTATGGCTCACTGCAGCCTTGATCGAACTTCCAGGCCCAAACAATCCTCCCACCTCAGCCTCCCGAGTAACTGAGACTACAGGTGCACACCACCATGCCTGGCTAATTGTTAAATTTTTTTGCAGAGGCGGGCTCTCCCTATGTTGCTCAGGCTGGTCTCAAACTCCTAGGCTCAAGCGATCCTCCCGCCTTGGTCTCCCAAAGTGCTGGGATTACAGGCTCGAGCTACCAAACTCAGCCTTTTGCATGTAAATATTGATTAAAATTGTGTGCCTTTTCTCCTGTTAATCTATCTTTTGTTAGTTTAGTTTTCAGGCCCCCAAGGACTGAACAAAAGAAGGTAGATGAAAAGATTTCCTCCCCAATACTCGTCACCTAAGAAATGTGAGACATTGTTATTTGCAGGCTCCTCACCTCACTGTTAGTCATCCCCCATTTCCCCCTCCCCCACAGCCCATGTCACATGACATAACTGCATGAAAGGCTACTCCATCAGACAGAGAGAGTCTCTTGGAAACAGGATGACTTAAGTCAGATGACTCCACAATAGAACTATTGTGGGTTATTACATGATCCTGTGCCCTTTCTGGTAACAAATATCCATGAAATGACCATCAAAGATCCATATAGAGCAAGAATTGCAGAATAATACCTACTGTGTATGCTAAATGAAAACACTAAGAAAAAAAATGATAGGCACTGTGGGCAGGAAGAACAGGATGGTTGATATTTATTTCTAAATATCTGAAACCCAAAGTTATTCCATGGTATTTTAATAAAAGTCCCATATGTAAGAATCTTTTGGTGATAAGAAAGACATGAAAACATATTTTACTGGAAATAAGCACATAAGTTGTAAAGTTTTTAAAAGTCCCTTCTTCTGAATCATACCCCTGGTTAAATTTAAATCCAAGTAATATCATCCAGTTAACTAATACGGTTTTATCTCTGTTTCTTCGGAAAGATGTGTATCCTTCCCGGTAACTATTCCCTTAACAAAGAGGTTGCTATGGATACATTTTTTTTTTTTTAATTGAGTGCTGGTATTTTAAAGCCTATGCAATTTAGTGTACTATATCTGGCCAGAGGGTTATACTAATTTAAGTGCCTGTCTTTAATGCTCACAATTTTTATCTTAATACAGTTGCTTCATGCATTTGTCATGCAGTGTTCAAGAGCAGTAAGACAGAGTGTGGGTGTTCTTTAAGGAAAAGCAAGTAACATAAATATCATAAACCCAGCTAACTGCAATTGAATCAGTGGATGCTTCACTCGCCTGGAATTCGTCTGTTCTTGGTGTGTTTAACAATGGGTCATACAATACATTTGCAAGGCAATGGGGCCACCTCCCAGGGCCTGGGGCCACGTTATGATTTTCTGTGCCTGAGTCCCCTGTCTTTGTTCAGAGAGGTCGCTAATGCATCCCTCGAAGCTGACCTAATGCTACTTCAGTGGGTCTATTTTTCTTCTGTGGCTCAGCTTGAATGTGATATTCAGGAAGTCGACTGTCAGGCATGCAAATCGAGAGAAAAATATGCCACATTAAATCATGATGGTTTAATAAGGTATTTCTCATGGGCAAATGGCTTCTGGTACTCTCCTTAGTAGGGGCAAGTTGAAAAGCATAACCTGCCCCAGAGAAGAGATCTAGAAATTTCATTGGCATTCCATCTTTGTCAAAGCATTTGGTGAAATATGCTCCAATTTACATACTATAGCTGCCAGTATTCTACCTGAAAATATAAACCACCATGTATCCTATTTAGTCACAAATATTAAGAATCTTTACCATTATGATTACACTTGAAGTGAAATATCAAACATTTCAAATGCTTTTTTTTTTTATGGTTTCAACATACAGTTAATCCTTTATTTCCTTCCAGTCTGTCTCTCTAAAATATATAAACCTACATCAAATGCTTTTAATGATAGTTCCACTCCATGAATATGACACCAACACTTAGGAATGTTTCCTGGTATCTCAAGAATTTCTTTTCAGAGCAAAAAGAAATCTTTACATTTCTACCTTTTACTACAAATAGAAATTAATAAAATAGATATTCATTTTCCTTGCAGCTCAATTGATTTTTCTGTAATCTGTAGAAAATTAAGCACATTTTCTATATGCCTTCTATAGGCATATACATTTAAATTATGCCTTTTCAATGTAATTTTAATTAAAAACAAAAAAAAGAATAAGTCTAGAATGAAGGAATTGTGGTGCTGAAATTCTCCAGGTCATTTACACATCAATTACTTTGTCTGCTGCAAAAGTATTAAATTAGTATTTGCCAGGGCTTTAGAACTTAAGTTCTTTACATGGTAACTTACTTTCATAAATATGGAAGTATAATAATTAGGGTAGCATATGTAACAATAACATAAAAACACTTGTTTTTGATGGGCTGGCCATTGTCTGTCACAATCATGTCTTCATTTGTGAAGACTGAAGGCAATGTTACATGAAGAAACTGGTTTCATTCTTCAGTTAACAATTTAAATCAGTGCACAGTTGTCCAAGACTACAAAATATATTAGAGGCAACAAAGCCATTTTTAATCCTTCTTAAATATAGATATTCAATTTAATTTTGGATTTGTTTTGTTAGATAAAGAGAAAGACTTAAAGGAGAAAGGCAAAGATGTAAAAACATAAAACAGAGGGAACAGCATGAAAGCAACTATAAAATGCTGGTAAAACGTGGAAGAATAGAAACCATGTGGAAGTAAGTATTGTGGAATAAAGATTTAAAACCCTTCAGAAATGTTCTTTGAAAGTACAGCAACACAGAGGGGGAAAATGATGAAAAATTAGCCAGTGTCAGTAAGAAAGCATTTTCTCTCTCCACCCTGACCAATTCTCTTTTATTTAAAAGAAACAGAACAAGATTAAGAGTTTAAAAATAGAGAGGAGGGCAAAACAGTAATCTGTAGTTTTTTTCTTCTTTCAGCGGTTCCTCTTTAACTATAATTAATCATCTTCTCCAAACAGCAGACCACCAGGGAATTGCATTGAGGAAGGAAAATTCAAAGCAATGGAAACAAAATCAGTCCTTACGGGTTTCACCGTTGGGATTTGGACCCAGAGTGAAAAGAGGATAATGGTCTCAGAGCAACCTCTGGTGGCTGAATGTCAAAAGCTCAAGAAGTCAGAGGCCACCTTACTGGTGTTCTCTTGACCTCCACTCTCCACGGTCTTAAGATTTTGTGCAAAGGAAGTTACTATTTAAACTACTTCAAGGCACTAGCCCAGAATTGATTAGGTTGAAATTGAAGTGAATTCATCAGTTTCAAGGGCAATCACAGATGGACTGTAGATTTAATGCTGACAAAACTGGGCCATTCCAACAATGGGGAGATATATATATATATATATGCTCATCAGTTAAACAATGTTAAATACAAAATTATCTCCAGCTTTCAAAGTATCTCAAACAAATGAACCAGAGGTGACTGACACCTGAAATTCTCATTTTAAGTTTTAAGCAATCTAAATATTTTGATTCTTAAAACACTGTGTGTGTGTGTGTGTGTGTGTGTGTGTGCACGTGCACGTGTGTGATGCAGAGATCTGTCCATTAGAAGCATTTGGGGTGCATTTTCTAGCCACAGCTTTCCCAGCTCTAAAACATCTGTTTAGGACAGAGGCCCATAAATTCCATCTGGTAGGTTCCCCATTGAGCCATCTCATCTGGGAAGTTTCCAAGGGGCCGTTTTCAAAATCTTGAATCTTATAAGCTCACCTGTATCAAACATCATGTCCAAAAGCATGCTGCAATCTTCAGCTCCCTGTTTCTGAACGTAAAACATTCACACATCAGGTTAGAATGTTTTCTGTGTTCAGATAACATTCAGATAAAAAAACAAACAAACAAACAAAAACCAAAAAACAGATAATCTGTGTTCACTGAAAAAAACTTGAGGGTTTCAAACATAGAGAGGGTAAGTTTGTGAATACTCAGACACATATTTTAAATTGGTTGCAATAGGAGTCTGCTTTATTTTTTTAGTAATTAACCAGCAGTTCCCTGGGTCTGCCAGAGGAGATGGAATTCTGGTAGGATACATGAACCCTATGAAAGACGTATGGTATCAGGAGTTTGAGACCAGCCTGACCAACATGGTAAAACCTCGTCTCTACTAAAAATATAAAAATTAGCCAGGTGTGGTGGTGGGCACTTGTAGTTCCAGCTACTCAGGAGGCTGAGGCAGGAGAATCGCTTGAACCCGGGAGGCGGAGGTTGCAGTGAGCAGAGATCATGCCACCACACTCTAGCCTGGGTGACAGAGGGAGACCCCGTCTCAAAAAACAAACAAACAAACAAACAAACAAACAAACAAAAAAAACCACACAAACAAACAAACAAAAAAACCCCAACCAAACAAAAAAAACCTATAGTAATTTATGTGTACAATGTTGAATTTATAGAGCCCACTTCTTATTCACAAAGAAGTATCCTGGTTCAATCAAATATCAACATTAGAATGATCTGGGCTCCTAATTAATGCCTGAAAAAGAGACAGCAGCTACTTAGAAGTACAAGGAATTAATAGTAATGTACGAATGTTAACTTCTTAGTCTGGACAAATGTGCCATCATTAGGTAAGATGTTCACATCATGGGAGGCTGGGGGAAAGGCACGCAGGAACGCTCCGTACTACCTTTGCAAGTTTCTGTAAATCTTAAAATGTTCCAAAATCAAGAGTTTCTTTTAAAAAAATGTACAGAGAGTAATATTGGCAAATATACTGAGGGGGAGTGGGTAAAGATGAACAAAGTTCTCTGGCAGAAGAAAGGTTTGATAACAGTAGGTTATTAATCACTGTTGTTTGTTATATACTGTGCATTTAACTACGCACTTTACAGAAACTAAATCAAATAGTGCCCTTTAAATGCATTGATAAAGGAATATTATTACCTGCTCTGGTTAACAAAAAGAACCGATTTATAAGAAAAACAAAATCCAGAAGTGTGGTGCTTAAATTTCCACCTTCCTCTGTCATCTCCCTATTTCATCCGTCCCTAGGGTCTTCAGCCCCTCCATACTCTGTCTTTATTGCTTCCAACCACGACATTTCTTTTTCATTATTTATATGTTTGAGTATCAGAATAATTATTTGATACTTCAAAATTTGAATTTTGAGATTATTACAGGTATCATTTTTCATGTGAAAAAGCAAGGGGCAGTTGATGTGTTGATGGCAACACAAGAATCCTAGTTAGACCTCAGTCTGACTATGAATTCCCACTGTGAATTCTCTGGACTTGATCAGTTCTTCTTTAGCACTCTTCAAGCAACCTAATTAGTATCTCAGCTATTCTTAGCTCCAGAACAGGGTCCGAAGTTCCCATGATGACAGTCACGTGGCAAAATTTCCAAGTGTGACACAAAAACATTATTCCTTTTCAAACTCAGAAAGTGTGAGAGGCACAGATTACAAGCAGAAAGAGTATGTATCCAAAGGCCAGTTTCCTTTTAAATCTCTCTTGTCTTCTTTTTAATTCCACTAGGACTCTCCCTGTATCACTCATTCAGTTATTGATCCCGTTCTCTCTTGCATTTGCTGCTTTGTCATTGCCATGATTGAAGACAGACCTCTTTTGAACTTCCTCCTAAATGTTGTGGGTGTGATAGCAATTTGCTCTCAAGCTTTTCTACCATAGTGGGAGTACAGTAAGTGGAGCTGAGGCAGTGCAATATGGCCGAAAGTTCAAGTCGACAGGGTGTCAGGAGGGCTGCCTTCAATTTTCTCTGTCACCAGCAAGTTTTGGTCCTGGGGCAACCTATGTAACTTCTCAGGGTCTCCAAGTCCTGAGGCAGGTAGTGTTAAATAAAAACTTTAGCTGAATTAAATTTAAGAGTTTAATTGAGCAAAGAATGATTCTCGAATCAGGTAGCCTCCTGAGCCAGCGTATGCTCAGAGACTCCAGTGCAGCCACGTGGAAGAATATTTACGGACAGAAAAAGGAAAGTGACATACAGAAAACAGAAATGATGTACAGAAACAGCTGAATTGATTACAGCTCAGCATTTGCCTTATTTGAACATGGTTTGAACAGTCGGTCACCTTTGATTGACCAAAACTCAGTGATTGGCACAAGGGCAGACTACAATCTGTTTACAACTCCATTTAGCTGATAGTTCCTGACACACAGAGAAGCCTTTGGGTTGAACTTAAAATATGTAAGGCGGCAGCTTTACGCTAAACTTGATTTAACAGTAGAGAGGGGCTGGGCTTTGTACAGATAAACCACTAGGGTTTACCGATCACCCTAATGGACACCTCTTAAGCACCACATCAAGGCTTCTTGCTGCCACCTCTTCCTCCAGCCACTGCTGTGGTGACAGTTTCTATGACAGCTTTAACTAGTTTCCCTTGGGTGCATCCTGACAGTGTCTTGCCCCTAGTTGTACCAAGGACCTTCTGATTTCTACCTTGAGGCTTTTCTGACAGGGCAAAGGAAACCCATCCCTCAGCTTTCCTGGATTGGCAACCCAGAAATACAGGGAGTTGATTTTCATGGGCCTACCCAAGATTGATGGGCCACAGGAGCCTCTTTTCCCTCAGAACAGGGGAGTTCTGACACACATCTGATAAGCTCCTCAGAACGCTACCTGGGATGAACCTCAGTTGTCCATAGGAGAAGCCAACTTGGTAATGCCCATGTCCAGGCTTTGCAGCTGTGTTTCACTCTCCTCGCTGCCACCACTCCCCACCCCTCGCCCGGCCACACTGCCGCTCCCTGAGACCACCTCCCATACAAACTTCCTCTAAGGAAGCCTTGCTTCAAGATCTGTTGTGGGCAGAGACAGGCTAAGACAAGCACCTACTTTATATCAGACATTTTCATCCTTTCCCACTTTAAATGTTGATGGGTATGTAATTGCTTGCTGGCAGAGTTCAATTCTGCCCAGTGGTCTTTGTAATAAGAACAGGCTGGGAAGAAGCTGAGTGGCCAGGATAGCTGAAAATTACTTCCAGCTTTTTGCCTGACTTCAAGAGGCCACCGGGTATAAGATTCTGCTATAGTCCCAGGGTATATTTGGCAACATCACAGAGCAACCTAATATAAATGGAAAGGAAGTATAACAGAGAGTAATTTAAACAGAAATAGGCTAATGAGAAAGACCCCAAAACTGCTCTTCCCTCTTTCCACCCCCTGATGTTAAGGAACACCATAGGAGAAAGAAATTTTCGCCTCCATTTCTGCTCAATACAGAAGTTTTAAAGTTCAGGAGAAAAATGTCTGAGAAGCTCATTTTTGCATGTTGCCCCAAATGAGAGAAGTGTGCTATTTCTCCCTTTAGAACAGAGCCAAGGGACATTAATAATGGTTAGGGGGAAAGAGAGGATTCTTTGTCAATTAGGTTTGGAAAATGAGTTAAGTAATCTCTTTTTAAAAATAAATGGCAAGTTTTCTCTGAGCCTTGAAAATATTAACATATATTGTGATTCTTTGAGAGGGAAGCTGAGAAAACAGCACTTACCTAATTTATTTTTCCATCTAACCATTTTTCCACAGGTCATTTTGCAAAACAAGAAGGTGTGGAACAGGAATTTCTCTAATTATATCAGAGAAATGAAGAGGAGGCTATCTTTTTGGCTTGATTTGAACAATGTCGTAATTGGAGGATGTAATAGGCTGCTTCTGTCACTATAATCCTGATATAGTACTTGTGTATAAGATATACAAATGACCAAATCTTTGCATGGTGAATTAGGGTATATATGGTATTGCTCCATCTCACCCACACTCTTCAAGCTACACAACCATCCAGGAGGCAGGTATAACAGGAACCTTTACTCTTTGAAAACAGCTCAGTGTTCACCTACATTTAGTGATAGAGGAGGCAGAGCCAGGAAATCAGATCTAAGTCTTCTAGTTCCCGATCAAGTATTGTTACCATCACCACATCTATATTTTGAAATCTTTATTAGTTTGTTTATTTAGCATCTCATTCTATAAAAGAGGCACTGCTTTTTATTTTTAGTCGTGATTTGATCTTTTCCCAGTACTACTCCCACAAAATGAAATATATGAGGTCGAGAAGGGTCAACGTGACTGTGAGAAAACTAATAAGAGTTTTGTGTGCCTTTCAACTCTAACTTCAAATGGAGAATTAGACTCTCAAATGGTTGATAATTAAAAAGTGCTAAAAGTTAGAAATAAAAAAATCCTGAAAGGATAATATGATAATTTGAAAATGGAAGAATAAAAGGCATATTCTGTTCACAGAGCCACAAATAAGTAGGTTATCTATTTGTGGGTTAGTAGTGTGCTTGAGATGTACCTGATTCCACATGTCCCTAGCATGTAGTGGCCACTCAGAACAATACCAGCCGTTTGTGTGGGAAAGTATGAAAAATGCAGTCATCGCCATTCAAGCGCGGTTTAGGGTGAAATCTCTGAGCATCAGAATAGTCATATACATAGGTAAAAGAAGAGCAGAACTACCAGAATAAGAATTTCTCATTTCTCATTTTAGGGATTTCCTCCAGGTATCAAAATTAAATTTTGCTTTCATCTTATACGCATCACTATATGACTACCATCTTTATGAAAAGGGAATGGACAAAATTCCTCAATAATCTCTAGCCACAGGCTCCAACTGTTCCAGTTCTGACTTTTTAAAACCATCACCTCTGGCAGAAAGATATGAGATTCCACTGCCATAAATCCAGTTTTCATAGATTTCATATATGTACACATGCATACCAACAGTAAGAAAGATTTCCATGAGGGTTTCCTCTATCTGTATATTTTAGTATCTATTTTCGTAGCTATGGTGTTGTTACAATGCCCCAGTGACTGTGAACTTGGATAAGTCTTGCTGAGGATGGCAGAGTGGAAAACAGAGACATACCAGGATTCTTGATGACATTATTATACCAAAGAATTAATCAACCATGAAACTAATTGTGTTTGAATTTTGTGTGTGTGTTTTAATGAAATCTGTGTTGTTAAAGGCATTATAATCAACTAACTAAAACATGCAATGCAAAACTCTGCATTATGCTTTGAAGTATTTTCTAACTCATTAACAAGCCAAACAATATTGTGAGAAAGCAGATTTATTTCAGACCAATAAAAGAATAAGATGAGTGATGCCAGGAGAGAAAAATTCCTTAACATATATGATCTTCCATTTCTTCATTTGCTAAATAGGATCTAAGATACATCTACCTCATTGAGATTGTAAGTGCATAGTAAGAATTCATTAATTGTTAAATATTTTATTTTGCATTAGAAGGCGTGGCAGAGACAATTCTATATGTCCACTAACTCCTGTTATATTTTGTTTTTCTTCCTGGGCACACGGGAAGACCATTACTTCCCAGCTTCCCACATTGTTACGCTGTGATCACGTGACTGAGATCTGAGTTGTGGGAAAAAGTGATGAAAGCCACATGTGGCCTGGTTTTTATTACTGTTGCACATGATCCTCTGCCTTCTTTCCCGGTGTCATGTTACTATTACATTTGAATATGAAGGTCTAACCACTACGAGCAGGAGACCAAGCCTTCATATTGGCCACTAGATGGACATTGAGTAGTCTTATTTTATTAAAATATTGAATATTTCCTTAAGTTTACAACTTTGTTCATTTCACACATACTTCCTGCTTTCCCTTTAAAAAGAAAATGTAAATTAATAATTAGGAAAGCTAGCCCAAGACCTATATTAAAATAAGTATGAGGAAATGGCTTTAAAATATCAGATAAAGTTTTCCAAATCTATGGGCAAATTTTCCCCATAGGAGCAAAGCAGCTACTCCTAGCAGTGTACATGAGGCCCCTCTAAGTAGATGCATGTAAGCGGATATTATTTATGCCTAAACATCTACTAAAGAGAAAGCTCATTAAGAAGATGATGTCTGGAGGCACCTACACTTTTTTTCCCCCTTTTCTCAAGTACAGCCTAGACATCTTATCTTCTCCTGCAGCTTTTTAACACAATCTCTGCATTTCCATTCCCTCTGGCAGGGCTGGTTGAAGGGAAGATGTGGGAAAATGCTGAAGGAGAAATCTACCTCTCCTTCTAGTTGGATCACATTACAACATGTGAGCAAGTAAAACGTGTGTGCCCACTAATGTCAGCATGGCTTTTGTTTTGTGAATCACACCATGTTTATAGCAACCTTTTCTTTTTGTAAGCAGGCACAGTAACAGAGTTACAATTTGTATCCATCTAAGTAAGAAAATAAGTCATGAAAATCATTTCTATGAAAGAAACCTAGAAGATGAAGAAATCTCTAACGTTTTTCAAAGGACCCTAGCTGCCATTATAATTTTTAGTGTGAACCATGCAATGTGGAATACTGTTGACTTGGTATGGGGAATGATCTTCAAACTTTAGCTTGATGAAAAATAATGTGTGTGCTCATTTGAATTCTGATCTTATATTTCATTTGAAACAGTGCTCACATATGAATTTACTAATTTTGGTACAGCTTGACTTTGAAAATATTAATTTTTGAACACTTAACGTGTCAACCTGACTGAAAAATTTAAAACAAAAAAGTCTCGTTCAGTAATAGTATGTACTTTATAACTTTAAAAAGTATGTGAAAATAAACGGATAGGTTGTAGACAAAACCACAGAAACTATATTCATATTTAAGATAAAATTATGAAAAAAAAGAGTTGAAAGAAAATTCACTGGAGACATATAACTCCTGTTATGTGGGGATAAAAAGCCATATCTCTTTGTTGATAAGGGTACCTTAGTGGAAAATTTTAAAAAGTACTGTTCAAATTATTTGGTCAAGTCACTGATCTTTAGCTTGATTGTAACCTTGGAGTAAAAGGAAATTCCCCAAAATATAGCTCCCTGGTATAATGAGTATTTCGAATTAAAGGACTTTAGAAATCAACAGATAAACGAAGAGAGCTCCCCCACATCTACATAAGGACTGGACAGATCCACCAAGAGGAACAACTGCTTCTCCCTCCCCCAACCTGCCCCTTCCGTCTCTGAATCCTCTACCTCTCCCAAAGTACAGGCTGAAATTTTTCTCTGAAGTTCCTTATCTGCCTAAAATCCAGGCCTAACAAAGAAGAAAACAATTATCTCTGGTCCTTTCCCTGAGTTTTCATTATTGCAGGAAGGCAGGCTGAAGTCTATTAACAAACCTGGACAGATGTTTGTCACAAGCCATTGTCTGCTCTGCAGGCCCAATAAACTTTGTCCCAGACCATTGTGTGTTCTTCAAGCCCATTGAATTTCCCTAAAAATAATTTACTAATCCCTAAAATCATCCACACTTCCCCATCTCCGTCTCTCCTAAGAAGCAGGGTTTATAAGCATCTGTACTCTGTTGGGATATTGGGCATTCAGTCTGTAATTGTCCCCCTGCCCATGGTAGTAATAAATGTATGTGGCTTTTCTCTTAATCTCCCTTTTTGTGAGTTGATTTTTCAAAAATCCTTCCAAGGGTGAAGAGAAAGCTTTCCCTTTGTCCCTACAACCTTGATAGTTTCATGTCTAAGTGGGTGTTCTTGAACAAATCCAGGGACAGAAAACTCATTATCTTCCTTGCAATCCCCTTCTATAGCTGGACATCTGTAAAAGTTAGTAGATGTATCAGTCAGGGTAAGTGAATCCAGCTGCAGAAGAAAAGACCTCCCAAATATACATGGCTTGACACAATAAGGGTTTATTTCATGTTCATACCACAATGCACCAGGCAGTTCCTGTTCAGCTGGCTCTTTTTCCAGACCTTGGCTTCTTCCACCTACCATCTTATAAGACCTTAGAGTCCTCCCCAGGACCCTCTGAATCTGGCTAGCAGCAAGGGAACAGAGAATGTGTGGAAGAGCTCAGAGGGGGCTTTACAGGTCAGGCCTGGAAGTAGCATATACCAAGTTTACCCGTATTTTATTGGCTTGACTGACATAGGCACAGGGCCCCACTTAGATAGCAAGGGGTTAAAATATATAGAATATAAGGGTCCCCAAGATGGAGATGAGTTCACAGATGTTGGAGAGTACTAGCAGTGTCTGTTATGGAAAACTGTCTTTCCATTGAGCTAAGGTGTTTCTTGCAGTAGTTTCTACCTATAGGACCCAGTTTAACTTTGGGTCACATCGACCAAGTTTAATTCTGATTTCATATGACAGTCCCACCGATATTTGAAGACAGTCATTATGCCTCTAAGTCCACTTGCTTCTGGGCTATTCATCCAATTAGTCTATTTGTTCTCATATCATCTGTTTTCACATCCCCTCATGATTTGTTTGTTTTTTGAGACAGGGTCTTGTTCTGTTGTCCAGGCTGGAGTGCATTGGCACAATAATGGCTCACTGCAGCCCCTACCTCCTGGGCTCAAGTGATTCTCCCATCTCAGCCTCCTGAGTAGCTTGGACAACAAGCATATGCCACCATACCAAGCTAATGTTAAAAATTTTTTTTTAGTAAATACGGAGTCCCACCATGTTGCCCAGGTTGGTCTTGAACTCCTGGGCTCAAGGAATCCTCCCACTTCTGCCTCCCAATATTCTGGGATTACAGGCATGAACCACTGTGCCAGGTCATTTTTTGTTTTCCTAAGCTCCAGTTGCTTTATTGTTTGAATGAAAACTGAATGAGATATTCCAACAGTGACCTCAGCTTGAGAGGCTGTAAATTTACTACTGCAATTTACCATCATAGTAGGCTCTGTTACTTCATGTTGAACTTCATCCTTCTAATTGATTTAGCTAATTTGGCTACTAAGCTACATTTTCTTCCTTTTTGCACTTAGTTTATTACTGGAAGTTTTGACATTTTCTTCATTTCATTTTATTGAATTTGAATACATGATTAGCCGAATTATAATACTTTGGCTCATGTCTGTCTCATCTCTGGTCCTGTAAACACATGTGACCATACCTAAAAGAAAGGGCATTTAAGAGTCAGCCATAAGGACCACCAGATGCTCAGTCTGGAATCTTTGTAGATATCCATGTTTTTTGTTTGTTTGTTTTCTGTCTCTCAAATCCAGCATCCAATCCATGAGAAAATCCTTTTGACTTCGCCTTGAAAACACCCAGAATCTGATAGCCTCTCTTCATGTCCTTCTGCTTCGTCTTTTAATTGCATTACTGCTGGAGCTTCTTCTGGGGTGCCTGCTCCTACCTTGTATTCCCCTGCACTCCTTCCCAGCCTATTTAAAAGCGGTCATTCTTTTGAACTCTTCTGCTCAAGACTCTTCATTGGCTCCCATCTCACATGAGTAAGAGCCAAAGTCCATGCAAATGCTTCCAAAGCTCTAAGAAGCTGTCCTTGCCGTGACTTAGTCCTCTCCCAGTTGCCCCTGACTCCTGCTGCTCTCACTACTCCAAGGCCACATCAGTCCTTCACAGATGCCACAGGCTCCCATCTCAGGCCCTTGCACTTGCTGTTCTTTCTGCCTATAGTTCTTGCCTTCAGAATGTCAGCACGATTTGGACTCTTAGTTTCTTCAGGTGTCTACTAAATTCTTACCTTTCCCAAAAGGCCTTCCTAGACACCTTATATGAAAGGGTAACCTCCTTGCTCCTCTCCTTTGTGGAGGGCCTTGGTTCCTATATACTCTGTTTTACTTATATTTGTAGCACCCCTCACTGTCTGGTTTATTGTCCATCTCCCTCCATTAGAATATAAGCGGAACAAGGGCAGGGACTCATTTAATTGACTTCTGTGGCCTCGGCATCCAGAATAGCAGTAGATATGCTGTTGGTGCTCAATAAAGACGGCTGAAGAAGGCACAGATGCTTTACTGTCCCCAGCTTCCTGCTTCCCCTGGCTTCATACACTTCCCCATAGCTACCTATGTTCTTTGTACAGACAGATCACCCCCTGGTTCCTAAATTTGTATTTCAAAGTATTAGTTGTTTTCCCAGCTTTATGTATTACCCTTCAAATGTATAAATTAATAAGTAAAATGTAGTTTCATTAAGGCATGAACTAGTTTAGACTCTAAGTTAACTTGGGCAAGACCAGTTCAGCAATTCCCATGTCTTGTCTTGTATTTCTGCCTTTCGACTTAGAAATCAACTCTGGAGCAGTAACCAAAGTTCTGTCCACAGTGGGTGTTGTTAATGCTAAAATGATCCACAGCACATTTCTCAGAAAACATCTGCTTCTAATAATTGGGGATGAGGTCTGTGCCTCCTTAAACTTTCCTATACATCATTGATCAAAAAGGTAGAAATAAAAACCTGTATTTCTTAAAACAAGGAAAACATTGCTTTTCTAATGAAAACTCAAAGAGTTGAAATATGAAAAATAAAAATCCCTTCAAATTGGAAAACATAACAAAATTTAATTATTTTGTTGATGGAAGTTAAAAAACATTGATAAGTTTTATGGCCTTTTGCCAAAATCTATCATCACTTTTGGAAAACAAAATTCTTCCCAGCAATACCTTTAAAGGCTGTGTTTCACAGGAATGCAAAAGAAAATGGCCAAAAAATTTCATTGTATAATTTGTCCCTGCCAAACATTCTATTTGAATAAGAGAAAATTCTAGCAAGATTTTAATAGAACTATTCTTTAGTTTCAGTTAACTAAACCCCACTGTGAAACATTAGAAAGATCTATGCATCATTTCTATGGTTATTCAGACAACGAATATTTATAGACAGCTTGCTTTATACACAGGATTGGAAAAGAGAAGATTTTTCACAGCAGACATAGTTCTGGCAAAGATGGAGTTCCAGCTGGGTCAACTGAATCTTTACCTAGAGCATCTAGATATAGAGACACTAATATAGTTATATGTAAATATAGCAGCAAGCAAAATAAATTTGGTCTCATTCTATATAATAAATTTATTCATGTACTTCGTCTACCTTGAGAATATAATTTAAATATTACAGAAAACACTTCTGTCCTGAGAAGAACTTTCCCTCCAAATAGCATTAGCTAGTTTTGCTTTCCCTAGTAATTCAGTTATTCACTCAAGAACAATTTATGGCAGTGATCACCCAACCTTTTTGGCACCAGGGACTGGTTTCATGGAAGACAATGTTTCCATGAATCTGGGATGGGTGGGTGGAGGGTGGTATCAGGATGAAACTGTTCCACCTCAGATCATCAGGCGTTAGATTATCATAAGGAGTGGGCAACCTCGATCCCTCGCATGCACAGTTCGCAGTAGGGTTTGTGCTCCTATGAGAGTCTAATGCCACTGCTGATCTGACAAGAGTCAGAGCTCAGGCAATAATGCTCACTCACTTGCCACTCACCTCCTACTGTGCAGCCTGGTTCCTAACAAGCCATGTACTGGGGCTGGTAATGGTCTATGGCCCAGGGGCTGGAGCCCCCTGATTTATGGGACTCCCGCACATGCCAGAGTGGGCAAGGCACTGGAGATGTGAAAATGCAGAAAACCCTCAAACACCCACAGTGCAGTGGGAACTGGAGGGGCAAAGGGTGACAATAAGAGCATGTGCTACAGAAAATTCAACCTGATTTGTTCATTAATTCCACAAATATTGATTGAGTGCCTGCTGTATACACTGGTGTAGGTGCTTGAGAGACATCAGTGAAATAAGCTGACAAAAAACTCTGCCTTTAATGTGTTTGCATAGCAGGATAGAAAAATGATAGACAAGAAACACACAATGAACAAGGAAATTACAGGATATCTTAAAGGATAAGCTGTATGGGGAAATATATCAAATTTTCCTTCTAGTTGGACGTGGAAGGATGGATATGCAAGACCTCAAAAAAAAATTGCCTGCCATGTAACGTTTTCCAGTATGTGTTCCAGAAAAAAATGAAAGAGAAAACCAAGAAAGAGAAAAAACGGCATCTAGGAAACACGAACATTAAGCCAGAGAGGCAAAGAAAACATGGGAGGAATAGTTCTTCCCCCTTCGTCTCCCATCATCTGCGTTGAATATGAGCCACCCATCTTCATCCCCCATTGTGCAAAGCAGGCCAATCAGCTTGGAAAATTTGCAGGATTTTCCAAACTGGGCCTGACAGAAGAGAGTACTTTCCTCTCAGGTTATGATACAGTAAGGATATGATCCCAAGAGCTAAAAGTGACCCAGAGCTCCTGCCTTGTCGTCAGCTAGCCCATGAGACTGAAGTTGGTAGAGAGAAAGAATAGAAGCAGTAAGAAGCAGAGAGGTCGTTCCACCATTGTATTTCTGTTTTTGTATACCTTTAACTGCCCTCTGATAGTAGATCACATGAATTGGTCACAAATTATGTCAAAAAGTGAAATCTATCCACTCTTTGAATCTGGGTGTGGCCATATGACTCTTATTGGCCAATGGGACATTAGCAAACATGAAGCAAGCAGAGGGTTAAAAAGTGTTTGTGGTTTGGGGCTTGAGCTCCTGGCTGCTGGGAACTTTTCATTAACATATAAAGTGGGCCATACTGGCCACCTGGAGGATGAGAGATGAAGTGGAGCAGAGATTGATCATGTAGGTCATGTAGAAGCGTCTCATCTGGTGCTTCCTAGATCCACCAGCCCTCACATCACCTGCCAGCTGACTTCAGACACATGAGTGACCCCAAGTGAGCCAAGCAGAAGAATTGCCCAGCTGAATCCAGCTAATTGCTGACTCACAAAAATCATGGCTAAAGATTGTTGTTTTAAGCCACTAAATTTTATGATGGTGTGTTATGCAGCATTGAATAACTGATACACTCTACACACACACATGCACACACTATACACACTTTCCATTTTTTCTTAGAGTAAAACAATTTTTGGACATTTATAATCAAAAGAAGTTCTAGCTAAAATCATAGAGCTTCTTGTGCTTGTGTCATTGACTTGGTGCCCTGTTCATTAATTTAGTTTTTCTGTGACTTGAACTATGCCCCTGAATTCCAATCTTCCCCTTCCAATCTCAATGTTGACATTATCGACCTGTGCTTTATCCAGGATAAAGACACTACCATTTGTGGATAAACAAACTACAAAAGAACCTTCTCCTCCCTCCTCTTCATGCCCACACCTGTCAGGTTGGCCCCCTTCCTATGGCCTTTTGCCAAGGGTCTGTACCTGCCACTTCCTGTTGGCTCTTTTCAATGCGAACAGCTTGACAATGTGACTCTCCATCTGTAACTAATTGCTGGACCTACTGTCACCCCTCTTCACTTGTCTGTGCAGACTTCACTCCATCCTGCAAATAGCAGAGACATCCACCTGCCAAATGCCAATGTTCAGTTTCCAGGCTAGATTTGAACCCTTTCTGGCCTATTCTGTTTCATTAGATTCAGATTCCCATGCCCTTACTCTTCTGGTTTATCCTCTATCTAAGTTAGAGGTGGGTCTGGGAAGGTAAACAAATCTCTTTAAGCTCTCATATCCAGATGACAAATCACATACAGTAGAAGTAGATGATGATATATATTTAAAAAAACAAACAAAAAAAACAAGTCATGGAAAATTTTTCTGTTCCTAGTGGAAGAATATTGACAAGGCTGTTGCAGGGACCTGTGGAGTGTGTTTGTTGTCTTTGGGGCTGTAGACAACAAAGTTGATTCTCAATCAGATAGGTTAATTCTCTGCTCATATTCCCTTAGGCCTTTCCATTTCTATGCCCAGTAGACTGACATCCAACTGCCAGTCTCTATGATTTTTAACCAGAGAACTTTCTCTGGTGCTGGAGCCAATTTTGCTTGCACATGGCAGGCCAGAAGTGCTGGAGAATTAATGTCTCCCACTTCTACCCCTGTGTAGTCCTCATGCAGTGACTGACCAAAGGTGGTGTTTTAATACCCCCGCTCCCTTGTTCCTCAGATAGGATACCTCTGAGGAGCATATTTTCCACTGGATCTTAGAGTTCCCTAACAAGATTAAGCTTCAGTTGCCCATAGTGGTAACTTACCTAATAACCAGTTCCTTATTGGTTTTCTTCTCTTCCTTGCCTCTTTCCCCCAAATAAATTACATGCCCTTGAAATTTTGTCTCAAGGTTTGCATCCAGGAGAACCCAAACAAAGACAATAACCCATCCAGCAACTGAATACTTTATAGGACAGGAGCTGGATCTATGGAGGTGGTAACAATTTAGAAGGAAAAACAGCCACTTAGATGGTGAACAAAATCAATGTTGCTACCAGGCCCCATTTGCCCTCTATCTTAGAGTCTTGGGTAACTTTGCCGATAGTAGAATATGTGAACCAAGGATGAATATAAGGGAAATTTTTGGTTATAACCTGATTAATCCATAACACGAGCATCAGTCACTTTGACCAATATCCATAGGGCAATAAACTTGTGGAATTTAATTTTTTGTAATGTGGGACTATTTTAACATTATTTTACAGATTTTATGGGAGAATGATACTCTGATATGGTTCTTTATCCAAACACAAAGTACAACTTAAAAGATAACCGGGGGAGTTCCAATAGCTATGTTAAAATATTTATGAAACACTGACTTTTGGGTTGTAGGCTAAAGCACAGAGTTTAAATTGGTTAGTTCTATTGCCAAATGCCTTCAGACTTCCTTGACTTTTTTGGAATTAGTACAGAAGCAGAGATTAGATCCAAAACTTGTACAGAGATTCTGTGTGGTCCAGAAAATTATGAGTCTTTGCTTGTACGTAAAAATTAAATATTACACATGTTTACTTGCCATCTTTTGAGACAGTGAGCAATTGAAGCATCGGAACTGACTAGAGGAAGACCTCTCTATAAATCTGTGACCTATTATTCTTCTATCAAAGAGTGGAAAAATTCTTAATAGTTCTGAGTGATGAACTTTCTAAAAAAAATTGAGAATTTTGGCATCTGGGAGGCAATGCTAACCATTTGAATAGGGCTTCCTTTGCTTTCGTCCAGTATGGCAGTCATTGCTTTGTCAAGGGTTCTGAGATTCCTCAAGCATGAAAGAAAGGATAAGGAATCAAATCCTCTCTCTACTTAATAGGGAATGTCTTAGAACTGCTTCAAAATTAGCTTTGGCTCAGCTTAATGAAATTTCCCCATTGTTGAGCAGCGGCCCACGAAATCCGCAGCATTCAAATGACAGCCATTTGACTGTAAAAAAAAGCCCTTAAAAATTACAGAACACACAAAAATAAATATTTTTATTTCTTTTCCCCAGGTTCACAGAAAGAACTGAACCTGCTCAGTCTTTTGGGTAGGCTAAATATTAGAGGCACCCCAACTCAGGAGGACAATTTAATGCATAAAATGCCTATGATAGAGGACCTCAAGTTTCTGCAATGAAACTCACCAGTCCTGCTGCACTCAGGAAATCATTTTAAAGGTCAGCAGAGTAACCAAGAGACATGAGAGGGAGCTACTCCTCACTGGTGTTGCTTAAGTTTCTCCAGTGGGGTCTTATTCAGAAGACCTTTCTCTTGAGACTTCTCCCAGCTCTGGTTAAATTAATTTGCCTTTACTGGACTGATAAGAGAATTATAATTGCTTCTATATCCCCTTTCCTTTTCACGTTGCACCCACACACAACCTTTGTGTTTTCAAAACTCCTTAAAATATCACTGAAATATATAACATCACTTTCTTTATATTAACATGTGCACAAAATTTGACACTCAGTGCTCAGCTTTCATCACTCACTATCTACTCACCTCCCTTTGCCTGAACAAGGGTGCATCCAAACTTACAGTCTTTGGATTGCAAATCAATAAAGCAACGTAGCAAACAAAGGATCTCCTGATTCAAATGATACCAATGTCAAACGCTGATGCGTATAAATAATTAATTGTGTTTTCACTGGTGAGTCCAGTTTGATCTTTCATTGCTTGGTGACCCCTGGGGTCTGTGGCTCCCTGAGAAGCAGGAACATTTAGGATCTTTAATTACCAGCTCATCACTAATTTATAGATTACTATGGAGTCAGGTGCACAGATTCAAAGTCTCATCTATCACTATAGGCAGCTCCAGTGTTAAGGGATGTCTACTTCACAGAAATCAACAAAGGGGAACAGATGAGGAAAGGGGGCAACATGGCACATATACCACAGAAGGCATATCTTTCAGAAAGTCAAACACATCAAGGTAAACAATTTATTTTTCACTGAACCAGTTAAACTATAAAGTGCTCTAATTATTCCCTATAGGTAAAACACCACTGTAAGTTACATAACCAAATATAATTCAACTGTTACCACTTATCATTAAATTATTTATGTTTTTCTTCTCTTTTATGCTGTTTTAAGTGAAAGTTTTACTAGAACAACTCTATTAGAGTCAAACTTGTAGAAAGTGCTATTGCTTAAAAAGAGGGGGCAGGGGACAATATGTACTTTCTTAACAGGAAAATTGTACCTTGCCAGAAAATGATCTTAAAATAAGAGGAAGGTATTGGAGTTTAATCACAGCTTTGATAACATATGTGCTGTGTCTTTTGGACAATGCCATTGAGTGTGCAGTTCATGTCCTTATGATTGTCTAAAGTGTGTCACAGTATATGCACATGTTGTGATGGAAAGAAGCAAGATGTACAAACATTAAAAGGACCATTTATTACAGACCTTCAAGGAAACCAACAATGACTTCAGGATGGATGTTACATTCCCGAGTTTTTCTGGATAGCATTAACGGTTTTCTGAGAATGTTCTCAATAATTCCATTTCCATCACAGCCATGTATGTATTCCCACCCTCTGACCCCACAGTTGTGTCTCTCCCAACTTCTACCCAAAGCTTGCTCTCATAGACCAAAGGAAAGATGGGCTGTGCAAATAAAACCTAAACCCAATGGAATTTGAAACAAGTGCTAGTAGGATAAAGAAGTCTCTGAACGTATTCTTAAGGAGTGTTTCTTTAGGGAACTCTTCTGTTTCAGGGACACCTCTGAGGCTGTGCCACATTCTGAAACTGTTGCTATGGCAAAGCGTCTTGTGTTATTGATGATGGAGCACATTGTTGTGTTTAAGTCATGTAAATGATTGGGACACAAAGGAAGCTGCCCACAGCAGCCCCTGCTCAATCACCACAGTGCTGGGGCCTTTCCCCCCTGACACATGCCATTTACACGGCATGGGAAGGCATTTCTTTCAGAAAGCCTCACTCCCTGGGTGTTATGAACTGTTCTTTGGAGATGTTTATGAGATCTCCACATCTTTCAGAATTAATTCTGCAGGGGAAAAGGAATACACAATGACGAAGTCCCCTTCTTTTGTTTTAAGGCCAGAATATTTCTGTAGACATTTTGCATTTTCTATCTATTAACACTTTTTTTTCCCCCGGGATGCTGGTCTTGTCTAGTATTTCAACTTTCTATCAGTTTTTGTCATTTAGAGTAAAACTACGAGAGTTTCTCCTTTGTTTCCCACTTATATCTCAAATATGTGTTTTTAATTAAGTATTTTCTACAGCATCAATTCACACTGATTAGACATAATTACAGAAACAAAATATGCAGAATACATTTTAATAATGCCTGCCGCCTCTGAGGGAACAATGAGGATCTAATTTAATGATCAAGTGTTGTTTGAAAGTGACACAGAGTTTTCAAAAATAGTACTATATATTATGAAGTGGAGCTTATTAGTATTTTTGGATACAAATGTAAGCTGAAATGAACTATTATCCAGGTTTCAATGCATGTAATTAAAAAAAAAAAACAGGGCAACACGTGTTTACAAAAATAATCAAATTACACCCTTTAATAGTAAAAGCTTGATCTAACTGTGACACTTGAGACTTGAAATGATGTGATAATTTGTAGTCCAATTTCTAAGGGAAATTTTGCCACTATGAAAATCTATTTTTGACAGTACTGTGTTAACATCAATGTCCTGTGATTACGAAAGATGATATCATTGGGGGAAGCCGCACAAATGGTACAGGGGAACTCTCTGCATTACTTTTGCAACCTCTTGTCCTCAACTATTTCAAAATAAAAAAGAGTTATAGCAAAATAGTGTCTTCAACTATTTCAAAATGAAAAGAGTTATAGCAAAAATCTATTTTTCATATCTAATACAATATATTTTTCCTACTTGTAGAAGAATATGCTATCTCCATGGAGCTTAGAGTATTACTATTACAGAACCATATGGCATTACTCCAAAAATTTGTCTTGGCATCTGAATTCAAAGCAATTTTGGACAACGAGTTAAGTTTCTCTAAGAAAATCTATTTGCCCCAAATTTGCAACTTGTTCAGAAAAGAATTCTGTAAACAGTCATGAATGAAAAATCTACTTACTTTTGCTGTTTCAGATGCTCTTCCAGAAGTTATTAAAACAGTATTTACAATTCTCATAAACCTGGAGGCGTAATTGGATCTCTCATTTCTTTTGCCTTTTGTTCTTTTTAAAAACTCTTTTGGCCAGGCCCAGTGGTTCACACCTGTAATCCCAGCACTCTGGGAGGCCGCGGCAGGCAGATCACCTGAGGTTGGGAGTTTGAGACCAGCCTGACTAATATGGAGAAACCCTGTCTCTACTAAAAATACAAAATTAGCCAGGCACAGTGGCACATGCCTGTCATTCCAGCTACTTGGGAGGCTGAGAAGGAGAATTTCTTGAACCCGGAGGCAGAGGTTGTGGTGAGCCGAGATCACGCCACTGCCCTCCAGCCTGAGCAACAGGAGCAAAACTCCGTCTCAAAAAAAAAAAAAAAAAAAAAAACCAACCAACAAAAAAACCCCCCAAAACAAAAAACTCTTTTAACTCCATAGTTAAAACCACAGTTTTGCATTCCTAGCTCTCATGAGTGAAGTTGTGATTTAAAAAAGTAATATAGGACATATCACAAACCAGTTATATCTAATATAAATGTTCATTCATATTTCATTTGGGTGTGATTGTGTATTTGTGGAGTGTATATGAGTGTGTAGGGAGGATGGGTGTGTACTCATACAATGTTAGGATCAACAGGACCATAGGAATCTCCTAATTCAAGCTCAATATTAACATATTCAATATACATAGGTTTGATATTTATAATATATACTGCTGATCGTGCAATAATTCTTACATTCCCATGGCTTTCTTTAAAAGGCCATCATAGCACACATCTAATTTTATTCTAACATAATTCTATGAGCTTGCTAGAGGGCATTATTATTATTCTACTGAGAAAATGGGCAGCTAAATTGCAAAGAGGTCCAGCTTTAGCTTAGTCTTACACGCACACGAATGGTGAGTTTGGGGATTAAAATCCAGATTCCACATCCTTGCTCAGAGTACTTCATTCTGGCCCACAATCTCTAAACCTAAAACTGTAAAATACACTGTCTACACCGTCTTGTATAATATTAGAAATAGTGCCAGTTGGAGTGAGAGTTTTATTAAAATGATAATAGGAGTTAGTTGTTTTTAAACTGTAACAATTAAAAGCATTTTGTGAGTGACCTAGGAACACTTGGCTCTGTATCATAACCCCTTTCTCTTTTCCTTTTTTTTTTTTTTAAACACTTTAGTTGAGATACAATTCACATACCACACAATTTACCCATATAATGTGTACAATTTAATGTTTTAAAATATACTCCCAGTGTCCTGCAACCATCACCACAGTCTAGTTTTAGAACAGCTTCACCCCCCAATAAAAGAAACTTTGTGCTCATTAGCAGTCACTCCCTTTCCGCCTACCCTTCACCTCTAGCCACTTGTAACCACTAATTGACTTTCTAGCTCTATGGATTTGCCTATTCTGGACATTTCGTATAAATGGAATCCTACAGTATGTGATCCTCTGTAACTGCCTTCTTTCACTAAGTATGATGTAGCATGTATCAGTAGCTGAATACATTTTTTTTGAGACACAATCTCACTCTGTCACTCAGGCTGGAGTGCAGTGGTGTGATCGTGGCTCACTGCAACTTTCACCTCCCGGGTTCAAGCAATTCTCTTCCCAAGTAGCTAGGATTACAGGCATGTACCACCATGCCCAGCTATTTTTTTTGTATTTTTAGTAGAAACAGGGTTTCACCATGTTGTTCAGGCTGGTTTCAAACTCTTGATCTAAAGTGATCCACCCGCCTTGGCCTCCCAAAGTGCTGGGATTACAAGCGTGAGAAACCGCGCCCGGCGATATGCTACATTTTATTTATCCATTGATCCATTAATAAATATTTGGGCTGTTTCCACTTTTTGGCTATTATAAATAATGCTGCTATGAACGTTCATATACATGTTGTCGTGTGAACATACGTTTTCATTTCTCTTGGGCATATACCTAGAAGTATGCTTGTTAGATCATATGATAACCCTATGTTTAACTTTTTGAGGAACTGCCAAACCATTTCCAAAGTGGCTGCACCATTTTTCACTTCTGTTAATAATCCCTTTTTTAACTTGACCTGATAAAGCCACTGTAATGGCTCCTGGCAGTTACTAAACTAAACTTCAAAGTCCTTTCTCACACACACTTCTGGATCTGGCTGGGTAAAACGTGGGAGAGTATATTTGTCCCACATGATTTCAGAAAGGCCATCAGGAATTAGAACGGGAAACAAGGAGATTAAGATATGCATATTAATTAAACATCTAGAATATACGGTATCTATTGGTGAGGAAATTTAAAAGTTTAAGTTGCATCAAATACACACACACACAATTCAAGTGGCCATACAACAATAAAAAACTAACAAAATCAACCAACCAGTCAAACAGAGACTCCCAATATCCTTGGCATTTATCTTCCATCCATAGCCCCTGAAGAAGTAGTGCAACAATATGAGCTATTTGAACTGTTTTTGTAGTTCTTAATAGCAAGAGATATTTTTAGCTATGAAGACATCGATGTCAAAGCCCTCCCCCGTGCTTCTTGGCCACAGATGTACAAATATTTTTAAAAATCTCCAAAGGTATATGAGTAAACCTTTCATAATCTTAAGAATTCTTAAGCCTCTAGAGAGCGATCGATACAGACCCTGGCTTTTAAGGCAAGCTGGGACACCTTCTGGAATTCAAAACACATGCTTGGCCCCTGACAAGTCAAGCTAGAGTCTGGAGGTGAATCCAGCTGGTTCTTTTACATATGAACCTAGCAACACTCTGACTAGCTCTTTTTGTGTGGCCAGAAAGGTCTTGAGCTAAAAGGGGCTGCAAAGGTTCCTCACCTGTCACTACTAGGCTCAAGTAGCCATCCTACCTTTTTTTTTTTTGACATAGAGTCTTGCTTTGTTGCCCAGACTGGAGTGTAGTGGCGCGATCACGGCACACTGCAGCCTTGATTTCCCAGGCTCAAGCAATCCTCCCACCTCAGTCTCCGGAGTAGATGGGACTACAGGCACACACCACCACAGCCAGCTAATTTTCGTATTTTTTGTAGAGACAAGGTTTCGCCATGTTGCTCGGCCTGGTCTCAAACTCCTGCGCGGAAGTGATCCGCCCACCTCGGCCTTCCAAAGTGCTAGGATTACAGGTATGAGCCACCGCACCTGGCCAAGTAGCCATCTTTACTTCTTCACCCTGATGTTTTATTATATCCATCAGTCAGTATTTTTGACTTGCTTTTTTCTGTGACCCACATGACCTGATTTCAGATAGGTCAGTACAAAGCCAAAAAGGAAAATTGTTTGGGATGTTTCTTTTATTCCATTGTCTCTCCTCCTATGACCAGACACATTTTCTGACTAGGGAACAATCTCAAGCAGGGGATAGCTGGAAGGTGTTGAGTGAAAATGGAAGAGATGATGAGAGATAAAGAATAAGTAAAGATTAAAAAAAAAGATAGAGAAAAAGGAGTGAAATAGGGACAAGCTATGTCACAAGACAAATGTCAAAGTGGGAAAGAGTGGCAGAGAACAGGGAAAACAGAGAGATGAATCCCGGGATGAAGGTGTTAGCAAGTGATAATCTCCTGGGATCTTCTCAGTCCCTATTGAGGTCTTTCCCCTAGGATTGTGCAATAATTTATTGGTAATGCTCAAACTGAATTTACAAATGACTTCAAACCTTAGCAGGAGATACTGATAGTTTATAGCTTTCCAAATAGAAATTGAAACTCAAAATGCCCTTGATAAACTGCAAAAAAAGAAAAAAGCAAATAGAAGAAATCCCCTCTCGGTTATGCAAGAGCACACAAATAGAAGTATCAAATGACTTTTTGAAAAATGGAAGAAGAATCCAGCTAACTAACAGCAGGCACTGATTCTAGAAGTAAATTGGATATGGAGGCACACTCAAGTGTTGGTATTTATCCTGAGGAAATCTGGCCATTCAAATGATTTCAAAGATACTCGGCCTAGTTCTGAGCACAATTAAAGGGGGTATGGGGAACTTGGAAGGAGTTCAGAGGCAAACTACAAAGATCAAAGAGGTGAAGAAAAGGGAACTCAGAGGAAAGTCCAGGAGCTGGAAAAATCCAACCTGAAGAAGAGAAGGTAAAGGAGATAATTTAATTACGGTCCTCAGCTATAAGACAAGCTTTTCATAGATGGCCACCTGTTCTCCATTTCCACTATGGATGGACAGAAAGGCAGGGGGCTTAAATGTGCAATTTGGGGGATTTCAGTTAGGTATAAGGAATTTCCTGACATGAAAGCTGGTAAAGATGAAATAGGCTCCTGATTGTGGACAGGAATAAGGTATATTCTTTTTACAAAATAGGTAAAATTCTTACAGATTTCAGATGGTTTACGGACCTTGCTACCAAGAGTTGGGGGTGGGACGGGGAGTGGGTATACTCTTAACATTCTAGAAGAACAAATTCTGGTACCTTGATTTTGCTTCAGACTTGTGTATGCACCACTTGCCTGGCCCAATGTCTCACATTTCCCTGGCTTTACACAAAATGTCCTCACTGGCATACCACTTTGAGATGTAACCATCTCCTCTGTGAAAAAGAGCACTGGAAATTATGTTTGGAAGGGGTGGAATTTGTTGAAGGAAAATAGTTAGCTAAACAAGACTCGCATGAGTGGGGGTAGGGTAAAGGCACTTCGGAGTGCATGCTGGGATTAGGGCTAATTAAGATGTTGACTGAATCTATGCTAATCATGTCCCAGCAGACTCTGCTGGATTAGTATGTAAATTGGTAAACTCTGTTCTGAAATTGCCCTACCAGCTGAGGTCTAATTACTGACTAGACATAACAAATAATAATGGGATTTGTATTTTAGGATGTTTAATTATGGAAATACATGTCCGGAAAAAAATACCAGTTGTATTGCACAAAAAGATAATTCATAATGTTTTACTAAAGGTTTATGAAATTTTACACCTTTAATAAGAGCACCAGGAACAGGGATGTGTGTGGGGGGAGTCTTTTCAGAGACCTAGCATTTGTGAAGGGGGACCAGAATCGCAATGATTCATTCGCTGCTTGAGTAATTTCTCCAAAGCTCAAAGACTAATTGTTTCATTGACGATACACAGCATCTTGTGAGCTTTTAGTTGTATCACCCAAAGAACTGGAACTCATCCATGAAGAATAACCAAGATGCCATGGATTTAACTCAACTACTCCATAGCATGCATTCAAATGGAGTTAAAAGCAACAGGGCAACAATAGTTGTAGGAAAGTAAGCCCTTAAAATAATTTTTCTTCACTCAAGTTACTCCATAATATTGAAATCATTAAATTTATAAATCAGAAAATGGTTAGTCCAGTCCCAAAGCAAGGGCGTGTATTGCATGGTTTTAGAGAAAAGCAGCTTGAGCTCTAGAATTTACTGAACAGGCATCTTGGGACAGAAACTTCTTTGCAACCATTTATTACATCATTCTGTGACCCACCCTTTCCAAAAAGTAACATACAAAGAGTTATAAACAAAGTTTTGGGTAGAGCTGTAATAGCTGCCTATATTTGCCTGCCATAATGCTATTACTCACATAATTTTAAAGGCTTATGGGTGATCATTAAATCTTTATTAGGTTTTACATTATAAAATAAATTATTCATGTCATTCTAATACATACTGGTATCTTTACAGCCCTTCTGCCCACATTTGGATAAACAAGTCCTATTTGCATATCATTTTTATTTTAAGACAGTTTCGCTATGAAAATATAAGGCTTAAATGCCTATTATGTTCCAATTGTGTTACAGTTTCCCACACTTTTCTTTGGTCTATATAGTGCTTTACAAATAAGGTAAAGTTCACATAATTTAAAAAGACGGATGATTTCCTTTTTCTTAGAAGTGTTAGAATGTTTGCGCTTGTTGTTATATGGCAAGGCAATAGATATCGAATAACATTTTGTGAGCAAGCTTCTGTTTGCAGTAGCTTCATGCCTCTCTACATTTGAAGTTACAAATGTATATGGAAATTAAATTTGCTGATGAGTTTAACAAATTTGTGAATTAGCAAAAATAAGGCATTAATTTTTTCCTTGTGGTACAGAACTATAGGGAAGAATAATACAGTATTGCTTTAATGTAAGGCTATCTAACCTTTGTGTTGGAAAGTCATTGAATAAAATAAATTTTCATTAAGGGCTTATGCTTTTAGTCTTTTCAGATCTTATCAGAATATTGATAACTGTATTTATTTAGGTTTCAATAGTAGATTTTAGTTTCTTGTTTTGTTAGTCTTAGAAATATAACACATACTAATGATTCCCTGATGGTGGATGAATAAATCTAAACAAACTTTCCTTTTCAATACCATAGTCAGTTCTCACCTTCAAGCATTGCCATTAAGCTTGCATGATGTCATCCTGTAGGCAATATATCACTAAAAACATTATTTTAAATGCTATTTTCCCATGCCCCAAGGCACCTGTCAGTAATTATATGTTATTTTCTACTAAAACTAATTGTGACCCACTCTCAGCATTGAACCCCGGGTCAGGTACTCTGGTATAATAATTCTAGCTTTGTTCCCTTCTTGTCATGAGTATAGGGTGAAGTCAGATTGGGGTGAGAACATTTAGAAGGTTCACAGTAAGTGTTTCACCAACACACAGGTAAGCACTGTGTAAGCCTGGGAAGATGTCACCTTGAATGTTAAGTCTTTCGGGCATTGGGTAGTGAGCTGTGAGATAAATCTCATATTTTTTTTGCAAGTCTCACTTTGAAGCAAATTATACAAGCCCAGAGAGTAATCTTTTCAACGAATGGACTTTGAAATCCCCTCTCTATCTTTAAGGCAAGCTGCAGATTATATTGATAAATAGCAATATTGGTTTTACCACAAAGATAATTGTCCCAAAATATACCTACCTTTGGTCATGGGGATATAACCAAACTCTCCTAGTTTGCTGTTTCATCCTTTTTCTTTCTTTTTTTTTTTTAATTGCATTTTAGGTTTTGGTGTACATGTGAAGAACATGCAAGACTGTTGCATAGGTACACACATGGCAGTGTGATGTGCTGCCTTCCTCCCCATCACCTATATCTGGCATTTCTCCCCATGCTATCTCTCCCCAACTCCCCACCCCCTGCTGTCCCTCCCCTATTTCCCCCCTACAGACCCCAGTGTGTGATGCTCCCCTCCCTGTGTCCATGTGTTCTCATTGTTCAACACCCGCCTATGAGTGAGAACATGCGGTGTTTGATTTTCTGTTCTTGTGTCAGTTTGCATCATTCTCAGCAAACTGACACAAGAATAGTTTGCTGTTTCAAATGAAGAAATATGGAGTCCTTCCTCAGTGACTTTGAATATCTGTCTTAGCTAAGTAGGTTAAAAGACATGGGAGTAAGTCTTCTGGGCTGAGACAGAAGACAAGAGTTCAAGTCTGGCTGTGCCATTCTCTGACACTCTCCTTCCACTATAAAGAGGGTCTTTCCTAACAAGAACTGCAAGGAACAAATGGAATACAATGTGTGCCTTTCACGTAGTAGATACCAAATAATTGATTGTTAAATACATGTCTAGTAGAAAGGTTAATCAAGTATAAGTCTTTCTGTTATATAAATTAAAAGCAAACTTAAGTGGCAAGGTCTCATATCTTCTGGTGATCTGGCTATAAAAGAATAAAAACCACATTCCTTTCAGTAATATCTATTGGTAAGAAATTTATTACCTAATGATTACTACAGTGCTTTTTAAAGCCCATAAATGGTCTGTAATTCCATACTACAGCGTCTACAAAGATGCAGAACATTAAAGAAGATAAAAGGAGAATGTAAAAAAAATAGGTTTATATATATCTTTCTTGGCATGATTTTCTTTTAAAGACCCACCTATATTGAGTGATACTGAAATCTTCACACACCCAGGGCAGCTACACCCAACAACTGGTCAATGATAATGATAATGAAGAACAACTACATCAAGGTATCAAGACCTTACAAAATGTAAGCATCATTTTAGGATTCTTACAGCATTTAAACATTTTATCTAAAGGGAGTTCTGTCCCAACATTCTTTAAATACACACATAGCAGAGTAAGAGAACTTGGGGTTCAAATTTCACTCTACCATTATTTTCCAGTGTTGTTGGAAGGGTTAATTGGGACAATGCAAGTGCATAGCACATTGAGTCATTCAATTAATGTACACAGTGCCTCTGCATCCCTTCTTATTGCCTTGACCTTATTATTGCCTTGTTCTTTCCCACTCTCTTTTAGAAAAGAACTATGCTCTCACTTCATATTTATCCAGAGGGCGTTGGAACCATTCAATTTTTGGTCATCTATTTTTTATGATTGCAATACGGTTTTCTCAGTGTGATTATAAATTCTTAGAGAGCAGGGAAATAAGAACTTTCTCCAATTTTGCCCTGATGTCCAGGCTAATGCTCCATATAAATGTTTTATTTTGTCATGGATCACACCTACTGATGACCAGGAGTCTACAGGAATTTTCCTCAGAAAAATTCCCAGTTCATCTTGATAGCAGTAATTGCTAACCCTGTGGTTCACTCCCACCCCCATGAAATGTACAGCTAGCTCTCATACTAAATATCTCACAAAATTATAACTGGTTGTTAAGCAAGGCAGTAGAGTTTAAGAATTAAAACCATGGATTCTGGAGCCAGACTTGACTTCGACTCCCTTCTCTCTCCTTACAAATTGCATGACGTTGGGCAAATCACATAACCTCTCCTTGCTTCAATTTCTTTATCAGAAAACTGGGATGATAATGTTACTAGTGTCTACCAAAGAGGGTTGGTGTCAAAATTAAATGTAGTGTGCTTGGAAGAAGCTAAAGCACTCAATGAATATGAGTTATTTCTATTATTATTACTGGTGTCTTCACAGATGGGCTTTTAGATACTTAGAAGAAAAGGTATTTCTGGCCAGTGTTGTATCCCCAGGTCCTAGTGCAGCATACACACATCATCTCAGAGTCACCCATCTTCTCTACCTCCCCATAATCTACCTGAGATATCCAAGTCACAAACTTCTTCCTCTCAGCTGTCCTCCCAATGCACTATCCTTAGTGTTTCTCAAACTTCTTTTCCTTTTCTCTGTAGATTCTATCAGAAGTCATGTTCTCAACCTCTCTTTCCTGCATTCCAATAGGCAGCCTAGTTGGGCCTCCATCTCCATAGGGCTCTCTCAGTGAGCTTTCTAATATGGAAACCTGATCATTTTCATTTCATCTCTCCACTTGAAGTCTTTCTATGGCTCCCTACTGCCTATAAGATCATGTAATAAATACATATCAAGTCAATATAAAGAAATTTGTGTCCGGGCATGGTGGCTCACACCTATACCCCTAACCCTTTGGGAGGCTGTGGCAGGTGGATTGCTTGAGCCCAGGAGTTCCAGACAAGCCTAGGCAACATGGTGAAACCTTACCTCTACAAAAAATACAAAAAGCTGAGTGCGGTGGTGCATGCCTATAGTCCCAGCTACTCAGGAGGCTGAGGTGGGAGGATCACTTGAGCACAGGAAGTCGAGGCTACAGTGAGCCATGTTTGTGCCAGCCTGGGTGACAGAGATAAACCGTCTCAAAAAATAAATAAAGAAATAAATAAATTTGAAAGAAGATGTGGTAGTCAGAACAATGCCCCAACCAAAATGTCCATATTCTAATCTCCCAAACTTTTGCATGTGTTATGTTACACAGCAAAAGGGACCTTGCAGATGTAGTTAAGGATGTTTAACCATATCCTTTGCCATCCTTCAATATGGTTAGATCTAAGTATGGCAGATATGAAGATTTTCATGGGGTCACCTGGTGGGCCCAGTGTAATTGCACAGGTCCTTATAGTGGAACGAGGGAGGCAGAAGAGTCAGAGAAGGCAATGTGATGAACGAAGCAGAGTCAGAGACATGCAGCGCCAAGAGCCAAGGAATGTCATAGGCCTCTTGAAGTTGGAAAAGCAGGGAACAGATTCTCCCCTAGAGCCTTCAGAAGGAATGCAGCCCTGCTAACACCTTGATTTTAGATCCATTTTGTGCTTCTGACCTCCAGGAATGTAATAAAATCAATGTATATTGTTTATTTTTATTTTTATTTTTTTGAGATGGGCAGGCTGGAGTGCAATGGCATGATTACAGCACACTGCAGCCTCAAACTCCTGGCCTCAAGGGATCCTCCCTCTTCAGCCTCCCAAGTAGTTGGGACCACAGGCATGTGCTACCGTGCCCAGTTAACTTATTTTTATTTTTTGTAGTGGTGGCATTTCTCTATGTTTCCCAGAGTGGTCTTGAACTCCTAGGCTCAAGTGATCCTCCTGCCTCAGCCTCCCAATGTGCTGGGATTACAGGCATAAGCCACTGCACCTGGCTGTGTTGTTTAACTTTTTAATAATTCGTGATAATTTGTTACAGTAGCCATTGGAAACCAATACACAAGGCAATTGGATAAATAATGCTGACTAAATAATTTTGTTTGCAGTAAATGAATGACTATACTATGAGAGTACCAGACTAATGTGCTGATATCTTTATAATTCTTTTTTATTAATGATGTGCTATGATTTGCTTTCCTTTAACCAGTAGCTTCAGATGGGGGTAAGGGACGCATTTTTCTACCACTTCTGCTCATCTGCTGGGGGCAGAAAGTGAGGCTGAGTGGGAATAGAAACAAGATCTTTATACAAGCAGATCTCTATATAAACAAATATGTCACAGTGTACATGCAGACCGGGGCTCCCTACTGGATACTTGGTGGAAAACAGGGCAGGCATGGCCAGAAACCAAACTAAACCAAGTTTGTCATTTCTCTTAACTGGGCAAATCTAAAATACTGTATTCTGTATTTTAACCTAATATGATGTTTCTACCTTGATGTTTCAAACACCATTTTTAAATGTAAATATGTACAGTGCCTGTCCAATCCATAGTTATATATGTTGATTCTCTGCTCATAAAGGAAGACAGGGAACAGGCAGAAGCTGTCAAGGGAGATTCTCTGGAAGCATTAATGTAAGCTGTAGGGAGTTCTCAGTTGATACGAGATCTGGGAAGAAAGACAGGGATGGTAAGAGAGCAATATAGAAGTGTGCTAAAAAGTGCTTTTGTGGAGCAGGCAACAGATTTGGGTTTGCTACCTTAGTAGTGTGGCATGATTTTATTCTTAAATTCTCTGATCCTTCATTCCCTCATCTTTAAAATGGGCACAATAATACCTATTTTGCAGTATTGTTGAGAAGAGTGAATGATAACATGCTTGTAAAGGGGCCAGGGCAGTGTCTGGTATGCAGTGGATTCAAGACATGTTCATTTCTTTCCCATGATTCCTTTTTCTTATTGATATTATTGCAAATTATGTGTATTATTATGATATATCAAAACATTTAACAAAAATCAACTAGCATAAAAAAACTAACATATCAAGGAAAAAAATGAGAAGGAACACTAATTTATAAGCTCTAAAAATTAAGGTTGCTGGAATGTTTTGTTCTGTATTTTCCTAATTTGTGCAATGACAAGGTTAATTCACGAGAAACCTTTCTTTTGAATTATTTAAATGCCCGGTCATTGATGAGAATAACACACAGAGGGTATTGTGTGATGTTGAGAGGATTATTGATTAACTCAGCTCACAGGTTCCAAGTAGCCAGTAGTATATATTAATGTATCAATAATTCAGAACAGTTAGAGTTTCTCCCTGTTGCTGAAACCATTCACAATTGAACCACGTGAGCCGGCAAACAATTGTTAGAACAGTACAAGTTGGTCTTTCTCTTCTAGCCTTGGCTACCTTTGCTATGAACTCCACAAAACATAGCTTTCATCTCTAATGGCAAATGTGAGCCATATTAGTGACACCCAAGCACTCAATAAATATTTGCCAGATGAATGAAAACCTCATAAGGCAATAGTGAAAAATGGCCAAAGTATTTCAGAAGATCAACCTGGAAAGAAAATCAATCCTAATAAACTCAGTGTTCTCAGGTTCAAATATAATTATGAAGGTAAATAGTCTTTATAACCAGAATGAGCATGGGGCAGAGAATAGTGAATAATGTTGATCAACACCTGAAAACTTCACAGTTCACAGATAAATTGATTAACTGTTATCTCACACTCAGGACTCCCAGATTGACTGCCAGCATTCCATAAACAATTCCTAAATGCAAAGATAATACCGTTTGGTTGAATTAGCATTTTCAGTTGAGAAAAGAACAAAAAAGTGAAATTGAAAGGGAATTGACTTTCATTTTTTTGGCAAAGGATATCTCAGACAAATAATTATTTCATTTTAAAAGAAAAAGCATATATTTTTCAGGCTTTTATATCAATGTGCATGCAAAGAAACTGTATTTAGTTTATAACCAATAGTTGTAACTGATAGTTTATAACCTATAGTTTAAATAACCTGGTTGTTATTTGAATATTCTAATAATCACGTCATCTTAAGACTGCAGAATTAAGTAAACTGAAGTAACACTTGCAGACTTGAGTAATTCATGTTGAATCATTTTACTTGATCAGTGTTTTCATGATGGGCAGATTCAACCAAAATGATAATAAGTGTATTGGCGTATGTTAAGTTTAGAAACGGAACATCCATCATCAGAGCCTTGCATTTAGCAAAGCTTCTAGTTTTATTTTAATGAGGAGGAAAAAATGCAGAGAGCACCCTAAATTAGGCAGCGCTCAAATTTTCTCGGGGCCAAAACAACAACAAAGAATACCACCCTGTCTTGGGGGTGGGGGAGGGGTGGGCAGGGATTTTAGGAATTTGGTTCTCAGCTACGAGCAAAGGCTCTGGACTTGTCCATCACAGAAACAAGAGCTGTCTGCCACTTCTCTCTTCTCCACACAGCCCCCAACTCCAAACACGCCTCTCAGAAGGACTTTTGTAGCTTGCTTAAGGGATGATTTGCCTCAGACTAAATCAATATATTTCTAAACTCTTCAGGCTCAAGTTTGCCAGGATATGATAAAATGATATATTTATATGTGTGTGTGTGTATATACATATAAATTTTAAATAAGTAATATAAATAATGTATTCTATATGTATCTTCACACAAGTATGAAAGTCAGCTCTAGAAATAATAGAATGGAAATTAGGAGTAAGAAGCAACATTTACCCAAGAAGCCTGTGTGCATGAGCTGATTCTTTGGAAATGTTGAAGGAAACATGTACCTATTCTTTCTGACTCTAGGGCAGTTCCTCATTTATTCCTTCCAATTAGAACACCTCTGAATACAGATAGAGAATATAAAGTTCTTCAAATTCCATTTTCCTCACTTGAGTGTGAACACTCTCCCCTTCTTTCACACTGTCTCGAACTTGTGCTTGGGACTACTCGGTTTATGAACAGTGGCTTAGGACTCAACAGCTCTTGTTACAAAACAGGTGATACAACGGCAAAAATACACTCTCACAGGAAACAGACAATTGAAAAATTTCCAGAAGGACCCGTTTTTTCTCTCACTCTCCTGAAGTTGTACCCCACAAACTAATCAAATTTAGATAGAAATGCTTTAAAGATCCGAGTGTCCGATATATAGGTGAATTCCTCTACGGGGTATAGCTTCTGCGTGGGCATGCGTTTTGTTTAAGTCAGTTGCTCAGAAGTGATGCTAACCAAGTTTGGGAAAAGTAAAATTGTTCTATGGCTACCAGCCCTTTGTGCCTGAAACAGCACCGTCCTCATACACCAGACAGAAACAATGCAAGATGTCCCCAGAGTCGCTAACCAACTTCCCTCCCTTCTGACCCCTGCGCTTCAATAAAGCAATTACAGTAGCATCCCAGAGCAGTAGAGAACAAAGTGAGCCTTACCAGTTTCTCCTAGCGTGGACGAAAGGAAACAACCCCCCAGCTGCTCTAGGCCAGGCAACTGGGTCTCAGACTCACTTGACTGAGGGGACTCTGAAAGCTGAAGTCTTCCTTCCCTCTGTTTGGTCTCTCCCCAGCAACCTCTCCCAGGATTTTTCTCACAAAGCACTCCCCTATTCTCTAATCCTCTCACAAGGAAAACCAGCACACACACCAAATGACTTCTGCAGAAGCGCCTCTCCTGGGGAGTGAGGAGGGGAGGGGATGGAAGGAGGGGTGTTTGCTGGCATTCATTCCTGCCAGGCGAATCCTCTGAGGCATGGATCCCAGCCCTCTGGACTCCTCATTGACTGGAATATGACAGGTCATGGAGAGGCACGGAGGTGTGCATTTGCTTCTTCCTATATCTCCAAACCCTGGTCACTATCCCTCAGGGATGGGAGAGGGGACGCCTCAGCTTCAAACTTCATCTGAGTCTTATGCCTCTTTATACTCCCTCCCAGAACAGAGTAATTCCAAACGAGTTATGCAGAAATAAGCTAGACGCTTCCCAAATCTATCTGGCACCTCATTTTAAGAGCCCTTGACAATTTATAGCAGCTGCTTGGTTTTAACTCATCCAAAACTGAAAATAGATTGAAAATATCAAGAAAAGGTGGACTATCAAATACAAAAAAGTGATCGATATGTACTATCAAACATCTGGAAAATCACTGTCTGTATGAAAATTCATTTTTTTAAGAAAATCATGTTTTAAAAATACCAAATAAAATTGCTAAGTTGTAAGGCATGACCTCCTTTTTTTAACATATGAATTTTACCTTATCTTCCCAGGACAGGATTCACACTTGCATTTGAAAATAATATTCACACTTTATAAATTCAAATCCTCTTCTAACTTAAGACAAATATCTTACATATATTCCGGATATGCTTATAATCAATCTGGAATTCCCCATTTCCCTCTGGTTTTTAAAAAGAAGACTTACCTTTTTATTACATCATTTAAAACCCTGAAATGAATAAATCACAGTGGAGACAAGCAGATGGCAGACCTCTACATTTTGCAATGAGGGCTGTTTGCCTTGGAGTCATTATTTCTAAGGAGATACTGCTGCCTGTGTTAGGCAGCATGCCATTTGGGCCTTTGAAACAAAATGAATCGGCTTCACACCACCAGCTCCACTACATACTAACACTTCAGAATACCTAAACTGGGGCATGCTGCCTCTTCCCGTAGTGACCCTGCATAGAATCAGAGGTGACGGTTTGATGGATGAGTTTCCCAAGAGACAATGCAATCTGTGACATCACAGTTCTGGCCGCACCCCCTACCCCAGACCCCTGTCCTGCCTTTCTCCAGAAAAAAAAAAAAAAAAAAAAAATGCCTCTGCTTGGTGACAATGCCATCTCAATAGCAAAAATGTGTCTCAGGTGCATAGCAAATGCTATAACTTATCTGTCTTTCTTAACTTCAGTTTTCTGATTCCCCTTTGCTGGAGTAATGGGAGTGGGATGAGATGAATGTACTAGGCAGAGAATTCAGACAAAACCAAACAAAAGCACAGAACTCAATATTCTAAAAAGTTTGTAACCTGATAGCAGAATAATAACCTTCAAAAGGAGCACTACTAAACACTAGCTCAGTGATACTAATGTCTTTGTTATATGCAATTTAAGACATTTTACAACAAAATTATATGTAAGCAATTGCAAAAATATTTAAAGTATCTACATAATGAGTTTCAGCTTTACTAGAACTCGTTTAGCATCATAATTTTCTTGATATAAAATAGTTTCCCTTTCCTCCTTTTCCTTGGTCATTTTGCTCTGTTCTCAGTTGTTCTCTGTACCAGTACCTGCCACCGGTCTTAACATTTAAAATAATACCTGGATAATCCATTTGAACTTTGGATATAAACTTACTTGTAAATAAAAGCTCTGACATCTTTCTAACTCGCACCAGCACCTCTATCCTTTTCACCTACTTTCATCTCAGATGCCCAGTACAAGGAGAGTAACAAAATCTAGAACATATTTATGTCTGTATCTATACCTACACTTATATTTCTCTATGATCAATACATCTATCTACATAAAAATTTTAAAAAAACTTTTGCATGGCAAAATAAAACAGCATAAATCAAGTCAAAAGAAATGAGGAACTGGGACAGAGGTCCCATCTCCTTCATGTTTAATGAGTGCCTAAACTTGGAAAAGAGAAAAACATACCACCCAAAAGAAAAACGGGCAAAGGTTATGAAACAAAAGGAGACATATAATTGGTCTTCAAACACATGGAAAGGTGTTCTCACTTGCAATAAAATCAATGTAAATGAAAACTACACCAAAGTATCATTTCTTGCCTGTCAGAGTGGACTAAATCCAAAGGTTTGGCTCATACACCATTGATAAGGTTCTGGGGAAATGGGCACGTTCATAGGTTGCTGCTGGGAGGATAACATACTACCACCAATCTGGGGTGGTCAGGGAGAGATTTGGCAATCTAACAGTATAGATACATGGACCCTTCCTCACAGCAATCCCATTTCTAGGCGCCTATTCTACACAATCACCAGGAAAAGCAACAAAAGTCGTATTTTCAAGCAATACAAGGAAACCACACAAATATGCAGCAGTAGATTGACTAATGTGTGGCATATCTATATAGAGAAGTACTACACAATGGCAGGAAGGAGTGTCAGAGCTCTATGTACTAATATGGACAGATGCCAGGCAATGAAAACAAAGTGCCAAAGAGGGCATGGGGCTGAGGGAATAAGAGAGCTGCAGTGGGGGGATGAAAACTCTATATATGCATAGGCTTGTATTTGCAAAAACAGGAACTGTAGAAGGATCAGTAAGCATTGAATAAAGATAGCTTTTTATAGGGGAAGGGAAGGAACATGATTAAAAGGGCAGAAATAGATATGAGATTTCTGTGTGTTTACTCACTCCCTTATGTCAGGGATGGGCAAACTATGACCTGAGGGACAAATCAATCCTTTGCCTGTTTTTATAAATAAAGGTTTATTAGAACACAGCCATGCCCATTCATTTGCATATTGTTCATGGCTGTGTTTATTCGACAGTGGCAATGTTGAGTAGTTGCAGTATTCAACCACTTGGTCCACAGAGCTGAAAATGTTTACTCTCTGGCCCTTTCCACAAAAAATCTGTTGAGCCCTATGCTGTGTAATGAGCTTTAGCATAAGTAAAGAGACAAACTGAAAAGGATGGGATAGATTTCCGTGGTTTCTACTTTAAAAGGTCTTGAGTCCTGGCTGTCTCTGCCTCATTACTTAGCTTTCTTGAACTTGCTTTCTTCACTTACAAAGTGATGAAAGTAATGCTGACCCCTTGGTTTTGTTATGAAGATTAAATGAAACAATGAAAACAAATGTGAAAGCACCTTGTGAACTACTACTATACAAACCTCAGATATTAGTATTATTAGTATTTTTTTGTTGGGAAGGTGACAGGTAATACACATATGTAATTAGTAAAGATTTAGAATAACCATGGCACTTTACAGCACTTAATGCAAAAGCATTACCTTGAAAGTTGTCTCTGCATTTTAAAGCAACAATTCCATCAGCTATGGTCACATGACAACTCAGCTCTTTCTATCCTCCACAACCAGTTAAGCCACTGTATCTGCTCATCTGACAACACTGACTCAGAGGTAAAACCCTACTCAGGACAAGGTCTTCAGACTGCAGTAGAATTATTTAGCCTTCAGAAAGCTCAAGAGAAATGCCTAGGCTTGAAGATACTTATCTTTAAGTTCTTGAAGTTAAACTTCATCAGATAAAGTTATCTTACCATGAAGAGGGGTATATTAGTGACCAAGGGTATGTGGGAACCATCTGGGGATTATATTTGACAAATATGGCAGCAGACTTCAGTCAGGCTTTCACCCTCGAAATTCATGATTGCATAATCACTTTTTAAAAATTTAAATGTTTGAATGTATTATCTTTAACTTAAAACCCGAACTTTCTTTTTTGATAGAATTACCAGTTGGTTTTTTTTTTTTTTTTTTTCTATACTCAGTGATCTTTCCTTTTCAGTCATGGAATTTGTAATGATTGATTTTGCCATCGCATTTTAGGTTTAACTATTTTTGAGGCATACATATTTGTCAGATGCTAAACTACATTAAATTGAACTGCCCAAAGCTCACATCAAATTCCCTTAAAATATTCATATCCTTTGGCCTGTGGTTCTACTTCTGGGAAATATTGAGGAAATAAGGCAGCCAGGCATGGTGGCTCGCATCTATAATCCCAGCACTTTGGGAGGCTGAGGTGAGCTGATTGCCTGAGCTCAGCAGTTCAAGACCAGCCTAAGCAACATGGTGAAACCCCATCACTACCAAAAATAAAAATAAAAAAATTCATTGGGTGTGGTGGCTCAGCCTGTACTCAGCAGACTGAAGTGGGAGGGTGGCTTGAGCCTGGGAGGTAGAGGTTGCAGTGAGCTGAGATTGTGCCACTGCACTTCAGCCTGGGTGACAGAGCCAGACCCTGTCTCAATAATAATAATATAATACCACACACACACTATTGTATTCACAGATGTATATATATATATATATATATATATATGTGATGTTTGTATTAAAAAGCAACAACAGCAACATCAAAACACTTTGTGACAATATAAATGTCCAAAATTAAGGAATTGGTTACAAAAATTGTGATATGATCATTCAAAGGCCTATCGCTATTTCTGTTATCTACTGCTGCATAACAAGACATCTGGATACTTAATGGCTTAAAATAAGCCAACTGTATTTTGCTCACAAGTCTGTGATTTTGGAAGGGCTCAGTGGATACCGCAACCTCTGCCCTATTTGGCATCAGCTGCTGTGGCTCAAAAGCTAGAGGCTGCAGTCATTTGGAGACTCACTCATTGCATGGCTGACAGTTGATGCTGGCTATTGCCTGAGACCTCAGTGGGAGCTGTCAGCTGGAACATCTGTACACAGATTCTCTGTGTGGCTTGGGCTCCATCACAACATGCTGGCTGGGTTCCAAGGGTGAATGTTCTAAGAGAGAGCTAGGCAGGAGTCATATTACCTTTTACAATCTCTCTTGGAAATCACGTGGTGTCACTCCTGGACCGAGGCAGTCATAAAACTTCACCCATGTTCAAGGTAAGAGGCCATAGATTCTACCTCTTGGTGGGGCAAGGTGAGATTCAGAAAGTATGGGGGGTGAATGGAAAGATTGCTGTCATCACCTTGGAGAGTACAATCACTTGTAATTATGCAGTCATTAAAATGATATAATACATCCAAATTTATTGACATGAAAGGATATTCAAATGATAGTGGATGTTGAGCTGGCAGTGTAGCAAATATGGTGCCATCCAGTAGAAATAACACTGGCACTTAATAAACACTCAATAAACATTTGTTGAATAAACCTTTGTGTAAAAACAAATACTATTTTTTTTGTTTGTGTCTATACTGAAAACATTCTGTGAGAAGCTACATCAAAATACTAATACTGGCTGGGCACGGGGCTCATGCCTCTAATTCCAGCACTTTGGGATATGGAGGTGGGAGGATCACTTGAGTCCAGGAGTTCAAGACCAGTCTGAGCAACACAGTGAGACCCTATGTTAAAAAAAAATGTTAATATTGGTTATATTTCTGTGATGGGATTGCAATTGAACTTTTTAAAGATAATGAGTTTATAATATTCTTATACTAAATGTGCATAGAAAATTAAACTTTATTTCAAAATGAACCTCAGAGGACAATAACCTGAGTTGATTGTCAGAAAGGTTGACCTAATTTCTTTTCTTTTCCTTTTTTTTTTTTTAAAGATAATTGAAAACTAATTAGAATGTTCCCTGGCAAAGCACTTTTTCTTTTTTCTGCTTGTGGGAAGAATTTATTGTTCAGCTGTTTGTAATCATTTAATTGCTGCAAAGTGTTTAAGAGATGTAAAAATAAAAATTTTCTTTTTCATTTGTGTAACACAAGAGCACCAGCAACACAAAACGCATTAAAAAAGACAGCTCATTAAAATAAATATAATTTGACTCCAAATTAGTCATACCTCAGTGAGAATAATAATAATAAACTCACATTTAAAAGAATTAGCAGTGAATTAGCAATAAATTTTCAAGGAATTGAAAAAGTTCAATGGAGACCAGGATATCAGAAAAGAAAAAGTGTAGTGTTCATGTAATGTTCTATGCTGTACTCTCACCACCTTTTCCCTGAACATTAATATTTTAAAATATATTAAAATACAACTTATTTTTGGAAGCAAAATTGCTAACTTCTCATATAACAATATTTTGAAAGTGCTTTTCTAACCAGCATCTTAGAAGTGATATATGGACAAATCTGAATGTCGGATTACCTCTTCTGGTAAGAGAGCAGTCCATAGGCAGAGTGTCAAATCTGGGGCATTGGGTAGAAGTTGATTAAACACACAGTCCTAAAATAATGAGAGTGATTTGTGACACTAGAAGGAGAATATAGCTTTAACTGAACTTAATAGACTAGTTTAACAGTAATTAGCCTTTAGTCAACTTTGGCATACTGTGTTCAATTGTAGCCATTTTCTCTTCCTTGATCTCAAGTGAAATCTCTAATACTTTATATGAGAGCTCTCACTTCAACCCTTGAAAGGTCAATCCTCTGAAAGAATGCATGGATGAACTCAGACCTGATTCACTAGAAACAAAAAGTGTCACTTCAAACATTTCTATCAACTCTTAATGACAGAATCATTAACATCTGGCCTGGCATGGTGGCTCACACCTGTAATCCCAGCACTTTGGGAAGCTAAGGCAGGAGGGTCGCTTCAGGCCAGGAGTTTGATATCAGCCTGGCAATACAGTGAGCCCTGTCTCTACAAAAAAATTAAAAATTAGCTGAGTGTGGCATGCACCTGTAGTCCCAGCTAGTTGGGAGGCTAAGATGGGAAGATCACTTGAGCTCAGGATGTCAAGGCTGCAGTGAGGTATGATTGTGCTGCTGCACTCTAGCCTGGGCAAAACAGTGAGAATTTGACTTAAAAAAAAAAAATGAATAACATCCCAAATAAATACCGTACCTCTTGTATCTGGAAGCAAAGGTCTCTGGTCCTCCTCTTTGGATTTGGATCTTCTCTCATTATTCAATTAAATATCATGTGTACAGACACATAAACACACACAGTAGACTTGATTCATCTAAACAACCACTCAATTGAAAACTTTATCTTTCACAAGCAAGTACTCAGTGATTTGACATGTGCTTGTAGGAGTTGAAGACTAAGTTCCAGCTACTCTGGAAGGGCAGGAGATGATCTACAGAGAAGGAATTGCATGTCATCTTTTTCTTTTTTCTGAGACAGGGTCTCAGGCTAGAGTACAGTAACATGATGTTGGCTCACTGCAACCTCTGCCTCCTTGGTTCAAGCAATTCTTCTGCCTCAGCCTCCTGAGTAGCTGGAACTACAGGTGTGTGCCACCACATCTGGCTAATTTTTGTATTTTTATTAGAGACAGGGTTTCACCATGTTGGTCAGGCTGGTCTCAAACTCCTGACCTCAAGTGATCCACCTGCCTCAGCCTCCCAAAGTGCTGGGATTATAGGCGTAAGCCACTGTGCCTGGCAGCACTTCATCCTTTTAAAAAGATTTTGTTTCGTTTTGGCTTTCTTTTTTCAAGTTTGTAAGTTTACTGCTTTAAGTAATAAATGCTCAATGTAGAAAATGTGGATATTAAAAGATCTAAGAATAAAAATCACCCATAACCAAAAAATGAAGTGATAGCCACTATTAACAGATTGGTACACATATAGACAGATAGATAGAGATAAAAGTCAACTAGTTGGGTGTATAGTGGAGGAGTATATATATTTAAATTGTGACTTTTTCTAAGTATCATTACTTTGGAATCTTTAACAACTTTATTAAGGTAAAATTTGCATATTATAAAATTCACCCATTTAAAATGACTTTTATTAAATTTGACAAGTTATGTAGCCATCATCAAAATTCAGGTTTTCAACACCTAATAAGAACCCTTATGCCTATTTACAGTAAAGTCCTGTTCCCACCCTAAGCCCCAGACAACTCCTTCCTGTCTCTATATATTTGTTTTTCTGGACATTTCATATAAATGGAATTATAGTCTTCTGTGTTTGCCTTCTTTCACCAAATAAACTGTTTTTGAACTTCATCCATGTTGTAACATGTATTATTACTCCTTTAGCATTTATTGCTACATAGTATTCTATTATATAGATATGCCACAATTTCTATCTTTTTTAAACTAAATATTATGTCATGAATATTTTGTTATTAAAATTTCATGTAAATTCCCATTTCAATGGCCATAATGGTTCATTATACTATAAATTATTACTATTTTTCTTTTGCTGTATATTTACTATCATTGGGACTCAGAAGACAATACCCCAAAATGAAGACCTCAGAAGCAAAAGTTTCTCTGACTGTCTCCTGCCCTTCTGTCTCTCAGTCACACTCTCCCTTGAGGCTAGCCATAGAAACTAGAATCCGTCTTCCCCAAGGCGGATCATAGAAACCATAACTGCTTTTCCTTAAAGCCAGCCATAAAAATCTAAAAATATCACTCTAAATTTCCTTCTACCTTATCTGTGTAAAAACTGGCTATAGTGAAATTCCCTGACATACCTTGTTTGACCCACATTCCAGAGAGGGTCTTGCCCTACACCCATAAGGAAGGAACGCTGCTCAGATAGGCCAAGAAGAATCTAGACAGACAGGCCTTGCTGTGTTTCCCCACTCAGTCTTAGAACAGGTTTTTTTAGTCCAACCCTATTTTTACACGCTGTTCATGCTTTGCTGAACCTAAGAATAAAAATGATTAATTTCCTTTGTATCTTTGGGCCTTCATTCTGAAGGCTCCCATTTGTACACATTAAATAAATTTGTGTGCCTTTTCTCCAATTAATCTGTCTTTTGTGAGTTGATTTTTCCAGTGAAACTTCAGGGGATTCCCTCAGCTCCTACACCCCACACACTCGTACACACACACACACACACACACACACACATGCACGCGTGTGCACACACACACACACACGCCCGTGCGCGTGTGCTTACCCCTACCTGTATAGCACAAGATGGAAAGAAATGGGGTGGGATGCAGAGACACAAATCCAAAATTAGGTTTGTATACAGTGGACCAGCAGATGAGAATGTTTGTATTTAACAAGGATGTGTCTGTATCTCTCACAGTTTCATGAGAATGTGAGCCATGTGGGAATCTGGTGAATGTGAAGACTATGATCCTGTGGGTCTTGGGCATTGGGGTGTGAGTCACTGTCATCACCGTGGCTCAGAGTCTGTGATCTTGAGAGCTGATGGTGGTGCTGACCATCCCTCAGGGGAAGAGGGTTTGGTGTTACCAACAACCCTTAAGGCTGGGGTATGCTGGTTGGGCAGGGGGCTTTGCCTAAGGAGTCGAGGGTCCGTGGATTGGGTTCCACCTTCTTCATCTCTTGTATGTCCAAGAGGCTAGGCTTCATCATGACCAATATCTTTTGCATAGATCTAGTGTTGGTCAACATTGTTGACTCACTTCCAGGTTTACTGAGACCAGCCGCTTCCCACATACATTGCCTACCTTTCTTATGCCCACAACACAGCCCCCACAGATGTAAAACTATGATCAAATAAAATTGTATGCCTTTTCTCCTATTAATCTGCCTCTTATCTGAAATTTTCAGCAAACCCCCACAGGGCAATGGGAAAGCTTTCCCTTAGTCCCGACACTATTATAAACAATACTTTGTTGTTGCAGATTGAGTTCTCCAGAAACAGATGCTGAGGTGGAATTTGGGATGAAGATATTTATTCACTAGAGATTCACATCAGTAAAAAGAAGAGGGAAGAAGCAAGATTGGGCAGAGAAAGAAGCCAAACTGCAATCCAATCCCTACAAATCCTTTCACAACCTGGCTGAGAGTTCTGCAACAAGCATTGCAGATCAGAATTGTCTCATGTGGGATATAGATGGTTGCGTTTTTATATCCTTGTCTTTCTCAGGCATCAGACACAGGATGCTCTAGAGAGAAGGGGACATTGGATGAAATGACTCTCTATAGTTGTGCAGCCCCTGAGCTGTGACCTCATGGGTGGAGGTGTCCATGGACCCCATTCCAAGAGGAAGATAGCAAGTCCTTCCTTGGAAGGTGATCTTGGCAGTGCATCTTTGTGTTTGCCCAACCCTTGGAGTTGCCCATCTAATATCCACTGTTACATTTATTTTGACTAACAGAACACCCAAATTTCATTTGCAGTTCCAATGTTTTACATATTCTCTGCCCTAGCCTCCTTAAAAGATAGGAAGGACCAAGTAACATATTTGGGCCAAATAGAGCCAGAAATTCCTAGATAATTTTATCTAGACAAGATAATTTTATCAATAAAAAAGATAAAGCTTCCCAAGGATGAGTCTTTTGTCTCTCAAATTTCTCCCTTTTTCCTGCCTGGAACTTGAGACTATGAAGACAAAAATCAGCCTAAAGAAGGCAGGGCAAGAAGCTACCTTGGTGATTTTCTCAAACATCTGTATCGGCTTGGGGCTTTCAAATGCCTGGCTTTTTCCTGCATGAGAAAAATACCCCCCCCACCTCCACCTCCAACTCCTTTTGGTTAATTCAGTACAGTAGGGTTTCTGTTACATGCAGCCAAATGTAGTCCTGTCTGGAAATATGTTAAATACGTTAGCATATACAGTAGATGTACATTTGTGATTATTTCTTTCAGATTGAGTCCAAGTGAGAATGGTGAGTCAAAATATTTTTAAAGTTCTTTGTGCCTACTGCAAAAGCTTTACAGGAGGTTTTTACAAATTTATATTTTAATCAGTAGGACATGAGATTTTCTTACTGAATTATGCCAACATTAAACATTTTTTTAAATGACAGGGTCTTGTTCTGTCACCCAGACAGCAGTGCAGTGGCAGGATCCTGGCTCACTGCAGCCTTGATCTGGACTCAAGCAATCCTCCCTCCTCAGCCTTCTGAGCAGCTGGGACCACAGGTGCTTGCCACTATGCCTCTCCATTTTTTTCTATTTTTTGTAGAGATGGGGTCTCCTTATGCTGCTCATGCTGGTCTTGAACTCCTGGACTCAAGTGATCCTTCTACCATCAGTTTCCCAGAGTGCAAGGATTACAGTCATGAGCCACTGCACCCAGCCAATATTTTTATTTCTTTTTGAGATGAGATCTTGCTATATTGCCTAGGCTGGTCTCAAACTTTTGGCCTCAAGTGATCTTCCCACCTCATCCTAAGTAGCTGGGATTACAGGTGTGAGGCACGTGCTGGCTAAACATTTTTTAAAAAATCTCTTTTATTAGGAGAGATACGATAGAATTATATTATATCCTTAAATGTATATATTTTGATAATTTCTGAGGTTGTAAAATATTTTTATTTACTTTTTTATAAATTATCTATTCAAAAGTCTTTATTCCCATTTTTGTAACCAGCATTTTAGTACTTTTCTTATTAGTTTGAGCTCTATATTACTTTTGTCCTATTTCTGACAAATATTTTCTTCCTCTTTGTTGCTTGCCTTTTAATTTCATTCTTTATATTTTTTATCTTTCAGATGGCAGAAAATTATGTTCACAAATATAGCATCAACTATTTTGTTATTTTGTCAACTGCACTCACACCTAGACCATCCTTCCATATTTAGTGACCAAAGAAATGTACAAATCAATTTTTATCTTCTAAAAATAGTTTTGCTTTTTTTCCATTTGATTATTGAATTCATCTTTAATTAGTTTGTGGCATGAGGTGAGATTCCATTTTTTTTCTCAAACAGCCAATTTTCTTCATACTCGTATGTTGAGTAATCTGACGGTATATGTCAAATTCATGTCCTGTATTATAGGAGAGACAATGCCATATGTTAAGCAAATCTCTGTCTCTTTCCCACCTTGGCACATACGAATTGAGAAAAGAAAACGTTCAGGACAGTCTGAGCTATGTGAGGTCTGCAAAATTTATCAGGCCATACATTGTTCTTTGAATCACAAAAATATCTATCCTCTGGCTTGTTACTGAAAAAGCTTGTTAACCCCTGGCCTAGTCTGTATTTATCTCTCTATCTTCATTTGGTGGATGGATGTTGAGTATCCAGCAGACAATTTTGAGGATCTAGCAGGATAGAGAGCCACTAGATGGAGGGAATGTGTGCCCCATTTGACAGAATGGAGCAAAGTCCCCTAATGACCTCACTGGATTGTGATTAGATAACGTTACACCACTGAGGCCTTCAGACTTTACATGCATTAATTATCTGTATTAGTCCATTCTCACACTGCTATAAGGAACTACCTGAGACTGGGTAATTTACAAAGAAAAGAGGTTTAATTGACTCACAGTTCTGCATGGCTGGGGAGGCCTCAGGAAACTTATAATCATGGTGTAAGGCAAAGGGGACGCAAGAACCTTCATCACATGTTGGAGAAAGAGAGAGAGAGGGCGAAGTGGGAAGTGTCACACTTTAAAACCATCAGATCTTGTGAGAATTCACTTGCTATCACAATAACAGCACAGGAGAAATCCACCCCATGATCCACCTTCACCTCCCACCAGCTCCCTCCCCTGACATATGGGGATTACAATTTGACAAGAGATTTGGGTGGGGACACAGAGCCAAACCATATCAATATCTATGTATATTTATACCTACGTTTATATCTATACCTACACCAAAACTTATGTCCACACCTATATATCCATATCTATACCTAAATCTCTACCTACCTGTCTAGTTTTTTTCTGGGCTTTGTATTCTAGTCTTGCAATATCACCATGTTTCAAATGTTGTAGTTTTGTTTTTTTTACCTCTTCCTCTCCCATTCCAAATGTAGATTTACAGTGCCTCTTCATATGGTAGGGCCAATTTCCTCCTTCTTACACTTTTTTTTCCCACTTTTATTGGCTGTGTTTACATGTGAATTCTTTTGGCCTAAGTTTAGGATCATTTTGTCAATATCTGGAAAGAATTTCATTGAAAATACTTTAACAGAATTTAATTAGAGAATTGGGCTAAATCCTAAAAGACAAGTAGTCTTTATAGACAGAGAAAATAACGTGTAAAAACTTGGAGTGTCCAGGAAACAGGAAATTTGGAGTGCTTGTTAACTCTTGGATTCATGGCATATCTAAGGAGTGACAGGAAATGAGGGGCAGAGTGGGTAGGAGGCAAGTTATGACAATAACAACAACGACAACCTTCAGTTAGACTTTCACCTAACTGTAATCAAGATGCTGAGAGCTGTTTAAGCATTACTTCTGTTAATCCTTCCCAAATGTCTATGAGGTCAACATGATTTGCAACTCCACTTGACAAAGGAGACTTGGGCTTTGAGGTGTTAAGTAGCTGGCTAGAGATCCCTTAGCTAGCAAGTGGCAGAGTCAATATTACAATGCAAGTCAGCCTGACTTCAAAAAGCAGTATTTGCAAACCAGGCTAAAGTGTTTCCAATGCATCATGTATGCAGAAACACGCCATTGAAAGATTATAAGAAAAGAATTGCAAGAAGAGATTTGCACTTTGTAACGATAAGGCTGTTAGTGTTATCCTTCTAAAATATGAATTCAAGAAACTAGGTATAATGGCGGCTACTTTAGCAGTATCATATTCCTACTGCTTGTATAATTGAAAGTTGAATGACCAATGCTCACCGTCGCCTTCAGTCCTAAAGTATGTGGTTACCCAGAATTCAGTCAGGCTTCCCTCTCAAACCACTTATTACATTTAATGTGAAGTCTATTCCTTGGGTTCAGGTCCTGTGTGATCTTGGGAGAGTCACTGTATCTCTTGGTGCCTCAGTTTCCTCACCTGCATACTCAGAGGGAGGGACTAGAGATCTGTAAGGCAGTTTTCCCAAGTACTGCTCCATATCAAAGGACTCCCTGGACTATATTGAAATGGGCAAAATAAGAACCATATATAAAGTTGTTCTTGGGAGACAATTTATTCAATGGAAAGACTCTCTTTTATTCTGGGATTGTACCAGTTCTACTTTTGTGTTGTTAGGTATTCTTTTTAGTGCTTTAAAATAATGGTGATACTGGATGACATCTCTGTCTGTGATGGCTTTTACTGGAATCTGTACCACCGTCTCCCTGTGATTTAACTCATAGGCCCAGGATCCTCAGGAGTGTGGGAACCACATTCTGGCAGTCTTCTGACACAATATTTTAGCTCAGTGCTGCCTAATAGAAATAAAATGTGAGCCATATACAGCATTTCAAATTCTTTAGGGCCACATTATAAAAGTAGGAAGAAACATGAAATTAACTTTAATAATGTATTTTATTTTATTTAAATAATATATCCGTAATACAATGATTCCAACATATAGTCAATATTAAAATTATTCATGGGCTGGGTGCAGTGGCTCACGCTTGTAATCACAGCACTTTGGGAGACTGAGGCAGCCAGATCGCCTGAGGTCAGGAGTTTGAGACCAGCCTGGCCAACACGGTAAAACCCCATCTCTACTAAAAATAAAAACAAAATTAGCTGGGTGTGGTGTTGGGTGCCTATAATCCCAGCTACTTGAGAGGCTGAGGCATGAGAATCCCTTGAACCCAGGAGGCGGAGGTTGCAGAGAGCTGAGACAGTGACATTGCACTCCAGCCTGGGCAACAAGAATGAAACTCTGTCTCAAAAAAAAAAAAAAATCATGATATACTTTAAATTCTTTTTTATGTAGTAAGTCTTTGAAATCTGGTGTGTATTTCATGCTTATAGCACATCTCACATTAAACTCTCTATATTTCACATACTCCGTAGTTATGTGTAGCTAGGTGCTACCATATTGAACATGTCAAGTCTAGAATAATAATTCAGAAAAGGGTGTAGCTTCAGGCATATTATGGCGGTTTTCATATGGCTCACGTTCAACATAGTTTTTCCCACAGCTTCATATTTCTTTCCCCTTCAGTCTTTAGTTGACTGAGACAAAAGGATAGTTCAGTGGTAAATGAATCAACACTTCTGCCCCAATGGTGAGTAGAAACTGAATTCACTATTCCTTCCCACCAACTCTTCCTCCAGCCTGACTTCCTAATCTCTAACTATCCTGTTTCAAGTTGTTTAAATATTCCATTATTTTCCTGCCCTTAAATTTCTATGATGCCTCCTGTGATCGATTTGTTTATAAAAATAAATTTTGTAAGAAAGCTGCTGGGATTATAAGCATGAGTCACTGCGCCTGGCCCTTAACTTTCACATTATTATTTTGTTGATATCCAGAGGAATCCTTTAAAATAAGGATGATGTATATATCAGTTCTAACTTTGGAGAAAGAAACTTATACTCAGAGAGGCTAAATGACTATCAAATATACATGGCTTAAGTACATCTATTTTTAGTACTAGACATGTTGATATTTAAAATCTGAATGAGCACTACCATGTATGTATGTGTGTGTGCTTGTGGGGTGCTTATCTTTGGTTGATTCCTTCCACAAATATTTATCAAGTGTCTATTATGTGCTAGTCTACTATTCTAGATGATGACTTCACACTAATAAACAGAAATGCAGAGCTATTCCTGCCTTCCCAGAAGGTATAGTTTATTTGGAAAAACAGACACTAAACTTGCAAGAACAGTGAAGAGAATGAGAGTATGAAATGGGAGGGACAAGCAGCATTAGAGAATGAAGTAACAAAACCTAACCTCTTCTATGGTTCCTTGGGGACTCACTCAGAACCCAAGAGTTGGCATAAAGGTCATTTTAACCTGAAGACATTTGAGAGTCAACAGATGCAGAAAGAAGTCTTTGTGGAGCTTCCTTTATCTGACTAAAAGCAGAAACTTCTGAGTAATGAGGACTGCCACAAATTCTTTCTTTGGGGCAGCCTCTACTCCCAGAAGAGAGACAAAGAGTAAACTTACCATAAATTCCCTTTCTGGGGGAGTTTCATGGCCAGGAAGAATATAGAAACACCAAGAAGAATACAGAAACATTGGTGTTTCTACATTCTTACATAAACAAACATTATCACAAACTTCCTTATCTCCTGTTGGTTTTCCTAAAAAGCCGTTTGTTTCTTTTAAAGAAGCCTATTTGTTCTTTCCATAGAAACCTTTTCTTCACTCTTCATTTCCCCTAACAAGCTAGGTATATAAGCCCCAAATTCTAACCACCCCTTTGAGTTATACATCACCGAGCACTCCTGCATGCACAATGCATGTGTAAATAGATTCTGTCTTTTCTCTTGGTGATCTGTTTTGTCAGTTTAAATCTGCAGGTCCCCAGACACCAAACCTAAGAGGCTAGGGGAAAAGTTTTTCCTCTCCAACCATTTTTTTTTTTTCCAGAGGAATCAAATTTTTCGAAGGATAAGTAGGAATCAGCCAAGTTGGGTGGGAGAGATGGTGGGGAAAGTGTTCCAGAGAAACACTCGTACAAAGATCAAGAAATAAGAGAGACGAACACTTGGGGCAAATGACTTGAGTGATGTTCACCAATGCTGGATTGTGATTTTACAAGGCACAGTGAAAAAATGGATGGAGTTGAAAACACCTTTGCAAAAGTTACAACAGTGTGAAAATTATGACAGTAAGAGAAATCTGACATAACTGATTCCATCTTGCCTTTAAACTGCCCTTGGTCCTCCAAATGGCCCTTGGTTATTCCTGGGCTTGGGCCAAGCTACCTTTGGGAGAAAGTTTATAGTTTAAATGATAATAGCCCTTCCCCAAAATGAAACTGTCCTTCTATAACTAATGAAAGGCCAGTAGGTTAGGAGGATGAAGGAGGCCTGAAGTCTGCTAAGATGTAGGGTAGTTAAATGATTACAAGCCATTATTTTTGGGGCCACAAGATTTGCAACTTCCCCAATTACTCCTGTAACTAACATTAATATTATAGAACCTAAGATTGGCCCTTTTGTTTTTTGAAGTACGTTCTCGCTCTATTACTCAGGTGGCACTGCAGTGGTGCAGTCATGGCTCACTGCAGCTGCCACCTCCTGGGCTCAAGTAATCCTTCGACCTCAACCTCCCAAGTAGCTGGGAATATAGGCACACACCACCACGGCCAGTGAATTTTTCTGTATTTTTTGTAGAAACGAGGTTTCACCATGTTGCCCAGGTTGGTCTCAAACTCCTGGACTCAAGCAACCCGCCTGCTTCAGCCTCCCAAAGTGCTGAGATAGGTGTGAGCCACCATGCCCAGCCTAAGATTGGCCTTTTGAGATATCTTTTCAGCCTCTTGTATTTCTGACTACTGAATGCCCATTTTCCACATCCTTATGATTGCATTCACAACCAATCAGCAGCACTTATACCCCCTGCCCACCAAACTATCTTTGAAAAACCCTAGCCTTTAAATTTTCAGGGAGTTTGATTTGAGTAATAACTCCATTTCCCACATGGTGTGGCTGGCCTTGTCAATTAAAATCTTTCTTTACTGCAATGCCATAGTCTCAGTGGACTGATTTCTCTGTGCACAGGCAAGAAGAACCCATCAGGCAATTACAGAGTTGGAGAAATAGGCAGGAGCTAGACTGTGCTGTCCAATACAGTAGTCACCAGCTCCATGTATTGATCATTTGAAATGCAGTGAGTATGAATTGAGAAGGGATGTAAATATAAAAATACATACCAGAGTTCAAAAACTTAGTATGAAAAAAGCAAAATATCTCTTTAGTAAATTTTAAAATATTGATTATGCTATAGTAGGTGGTTAGTCAGACATAAGCCAGGCAGGAGAGCTCCCCCTGTGCGTGCGCGTGCGCGCACACACACACACACACACACACACACACACACACACAAGGAATATCAGGCAAACATCAAGTGATGGTCAGATGGTGGTTGTTAACTGTCTCTCTAAAATAATAATTGGTCACACCCAGTCCCAGGGAAAGGCAGTCTCCCAATACATAGAAAATACCTAAAACTGGTGATCAGCAGCTTCCTGATAACATCTCAGGAGTTGGGCGAGTGGGCTCAAGCATGCACTCTAAGAGGAAAAATGGCAGAATTTAACTGGTTATGACGTTCATCTAGGATCAGTCAACAAGTAAAGGGAAAAATGCCTCAAGTGAGCATGTGCAACACTTCAATAAACACACTGCACATGCAGCAACTCCCAAATGCTAGCAGGCCACAATGCATGTGGGCAGCCCTCCCCAAGGGAAGAAGCAGGGGAGAAGAGATTCAACACCAAAGCATGCCAATATATAAAACCCCAAGTCAAAGGTCAAACAATGCACGTGAATCTCTCAAGTGGCCTGCTTGGCCCTCTTCCAAGTGTACTTTACTTCCTTTCATTCCTGCTCTAAAACATCTTAATACAGTTTCACTCCTGCTCTACAACTTACTGCAGTCTCTCACACTGCCTTATGTCCCCTTGGTCTAATTCTTTCTTCTGAGGAGGCAAGAATTGAGGTTGCTGCAGACCCGTGCGGATTCACTGCTGCTGACAATTACATGTTGAAATGATAATAACTTGAATATATTGGGTTAAATAAAATATATTATGACAATTAATTTTATTTTTTTTAATGTTGCTACCTGAAAAATTTTAATATATATGTGGCTGGCATTATATTTCTATTGGACAGCACTGCTCTAGACCAGAAAGCACCTGGAAAGCTGAGTTAGGATTTGTCTGTAGAACAATGATGTATCCAAAAATAACATTGACTATAAGTGGTTCCTATCAACAATTTTCACCCAACTACATCCTGGATAATAATCACCTTGTTTGGAACAAACAAGACGATGACCTTATCCATAATCTATATTTTAAAAAAGTCGTTACTACTGTAATTCCAATCTACAGTAAGAAATCTTTACTTTCTTATATATTTCAAGAAGCATAGGGTATAGGAACACCTCTAGGACCCCAATACCATTTCTCTCATTTATAAAAAAGTTGAGAGATTGACAATCCCTTTAATTCAGAAATCTACCAGGCGTTTTTGCTCTTTAGTTACAAAAATCTACTACTTCCTCCAAGAAGTAGAAACAAAGGATTTGAAGGGCTACTCTCAGTGGGTAAAAATGCTGACTGTATTCTACAAAAGGACACCACTGCTAGCTCTTAATGGCCCTTTAACAACCCATCCGAGGATCAACACTAAAAGGACTGGATCTCAGAATGCCTCAAGGATATTCTCCAAATTCATATTAGTCCAAACAAAACCAAAAGAAATACTGAGGGAAACCAAAAGAAGCTTGGAACAGGGGAATTGAGGGATAAGAATTGTCTCTGAATTAGCAGGAATCTTTAGAATAAGGAGAGAAGATGATTTATTCGTGATTGCCTATGTGCAGTCATCACTGATGACTTTTTTCCATGAAAAATCTGCTCTAATGAGGCTAATAAAAAAAAAAAGCTCAAATATCTTTACTCATGACTCAGTGTGGTTGTTTGTTTAAAAGCACATATGACTTTTACAAATTGATTGAAGGTTTTGGTCTCTTTATAAATATCTGGCATAGTGTCTGCGGGTGTCCTGCCAGTGATGGTTTGTTTTTGGAGCTGAGGTTGGGCAGCAGGGGGTGGCTGCGCACTAACATGTGGTGTATAGTGATTGAAAACAGGGTTGCTCCATGACAGCACTATAGACATTTTGGACTGTCCTGTGCATTATAGAATGTTTAGCAGCATCCCTAGCCTCCACCCACCAGATGCCAGCAGCACCCCCCACATCTCAGTTGTGACAATCAAAATTGTCTCTAGAATTTGCCTAATGTCCCCTGTGGGACAGAACCACCCCCACTCTCACTCTGTTGAGAACCACTGATGTAACCCCTTGAAATATAGTATGTAGAGAGGCACAGACTTCAAAGTATTGATGTGGGTTTCCCCAGTTATTTTGTATCCCTCAGTGCTATGACGCAAATCTTTACTTGTGTGTTTCTAAAATCTTTCTAGTAAGTTTGACAATTATGGAGAGAGCATGTTTTCCATTGGGCCATGACCTCATCAGGCAGGCTGAGATTTGAGCTATGGTCTGGAGGGACCATTTACTATGGTCACATGTTAACATTCTGATGTGGTGACACCTGCCCCCTATCCCTGCAACCATCCAGAAGAAACAGAAATGAAATAGCCTCATAACACCAACTTGTGTTCACCCTTGAATTAAATGTAAATGATGATCTGCCTTAGTTTTTCAAAAACAGATCTCATCTAAATGCATAGCTTATGTCTTATATACATGGTTATGTCTTATGCACAGCTAATATCTTATGCACAGCTTATGTCTTATGCACATGGTCCTGGGCAGGCAGTACAAATTTTATAGTAAGGTAGGCTGAATTTATATGGGCATGCTATTCTGAATGTTGTTCTAAAGGTGATTCAGGAAGGGTAATGGAGCACCATTTTATAGCCAGGGAATTAACCTCAGTGCTCCCACATTTCACTTGTACAATCATATCTCCATTGAAAGGGATCAGAATGTGCCACCACAAAATATGCTACTTTGCCATAAGGATTATTTTGAGCTGAAGGCAATTGAGAAACAGCAGATGCAAAGGAAGAAGAAGAAGAAGAAAAAAAAAACACACAGTTCCCTACCTTTCTCCTTCCCTGTAAAGCCAGGGAATACAGGGAATACATTTTCCTTTGTGAAAGTCTCCCCTCTCCTTTTTCTTATACCAGAAAAAGGAGATAACTTAAATCATTGGAGACCACAAGAATTTAAATCTGTATAAACAAATAAACCTTACTACAATAACCCTTGTCTTCCATTAGTTTCCTCCATATAGCTACCTTCCTACAACATACTGCCCCTAGCAGCCCCAAACCCTTTCCTTTGTCTTGTTGATTTTCCATACATTTATTGCCCTTTGCTAAAATGGTATATAAGGCCCTGGCTCTCACAACTTCTTTGAGGTTTTCACTTCATTTCTGTGAGGCCCCCAATACTCATAAGAAATAAACTCCATTTTCCTTTTAATCTGTCTTTTTTTCAAGTTTAGTTTGCAAGGCCCCAGTCACTAAATCTAGGAGGTTAGAAGAAAAATGACTTTTTCCTTCCCAACATGATGTTGTCCCTGGAAAGAAGCCACCAAGGTGGATGCACAACAGACTAAATTGACAAAATGTGGTGCAGTTGTGCAAATAAATGGGACTGATATCTTCTATCTAGGGAAAACTTTACAAACACTTTTATTCCACCATCTGGCCTCAGCACTTTTAACCATCATTAAATAACTAAATCTCTGGGCAGCCCTTCTCTTATCTTCTATAGGGAGTTGTCCTTTTGAGAAATGGTTCCATTGTAAACTGAAGGCTGCAGTTTGGAGCTTTGACCCTACAAAGTTTGTTTGGAGGCTCACATTGGACCCATCATTTGTTTTCTGTGACCCTATATTGATAGAAAGGGCTGGTCTTTTCCTGGAGCAGTTACTTGAGCTTGACCCTTTTTCCTGAAGAATTATGTTGTACTTCTTGTTAGTGTCACCCTTAGTCTCTGTGAGGCAAAATAAATTTCTGGACATCACAGAGTCTACAATTTAAGTCAGATAATCACAAATATAGTCTTCAAATATGTTAAAGAACTGTTTAGATCTTTTTACGGTGTGTAGTTTTTAGTCACTTGTATGTAGATTAGGAAAAGTGGCTAGTTCAATACTTTTAATAAAATTTTATTGTAATACAGTTGAATGGTAAAGTTATCCTGCAACATAGCAAAAACCTGTCATAATTTTCCCTATATTTAATGTACTTTATATCTTATGGACTGTATAAAATCTGATTATAGAAGATAGGTAGCCAGGCATGATGGCTCATGCCTGTAATCCCATTTTGGGAGGCAGAGGTGGGAGAATCGCTTCAGCCCAGGAGTTCAAGACCAGACTAGGCAACATGGTGAAACCCCATCTCTACAAAAATTTTAAAAAATAGCTGGTTATGGTGGCATGTACCTTTAGTCCCAGCTACTCAAGAGGCTGAGGCTCCCACCTGATCACTTGAGCTCTGGGAGGGAGAGGCTGCAGTGAGCCATGATGTCATCACTGCACTCCAGCCTGGGCAACAGAGTGAGACCCTGTCTCAAAACCAGGAAGAAGAAGATGACAGGATAAAAAGAAGTTTCCAAAAAGTTCTTTACATTTAGGAAAGCATGATTTCAAGTGATAGATTAAGGGGCACAATCTTATGTAATAGTGCAGCAGAGAAAAGGGGAAGCATAATTAGGACATCTTAGGAAAAAAATCTAAATTTGCCTTCAACTGATACAATTAAAGGAGAATCAAATTTTTGACTGATTGGAAAAAAGACAAGGTCACTCCTACTCTATGATGATGTGCAGTCTACATGTGCAATGATAATGTTCTTTTGTGACATCATGGGAAAAATTAATTTGGAGACTTTAGCATTACTTTTAAAAATGCAATCTACAAACAAACTGTTGAATTATGAAGACAAAAAGTAATTTATTTAGGTAACTAAAGGGCAGCACAAGCCTGGACACAAACCATTGAGAATGTAGTGATGAAAAACATTCTCTTTTTTTTTTTTTTTTAATGTAAAATCTAGAACAGGAAAACCATCAAGCTGGAAAAAGAAATTAATATAACCTCACAGGCAGGAGGAAAAGTAAATACTCACTCTAAAGCAGCCGCTGTTGATGCAAGCAAAGGTTAGAGCAACACGTCTGTTTTCTAACAAAGTGTGAATCCCATTAGTGCTTAAGTGTTATCCCTTCCTTAGTTCTTACATCTCAACCAGAACAGATTTAGGATTTTACTTCCATCTGCATCTCAAGGCTGGTAAATAGGACTCATGAAGATGTGCAAAAGTGGTGAAGCCATTCAAAAACCTTTGACATATACACAATAGACAGTGGCCAAAGTCTGCCCCAAACACCCTTTAGCATGCTTAGAAGGACAAAATAGGCAGTTAGCCTCCTCCACTTTCCCAGCTTCCCCTGCAATCCCCATTGTCTCTTCCCAAATACACAATGATGCCATTCCGTGGTTGGTAAATGAGAAATGGAGCACTTGGAAAAGTTTATTTGGGAAGCTCAGAATTTAAGCTTTGTTCTATTTAAAGAAGAAGGGTGAAGTAGAGGAGATGCGGTGGCAGTTAAAAGAATAAAACATCTGGAAGTTATCAATACTTGCTTATTTGTGTGCCCAATACCAAGGTGATATACTAATTTTAATATTGTAGTCAACTGGACACTGGTTGTTTGTTATAGCAGCTCATATGCAAATACTTATATTCATTTCTCCCTCAATCAAAATCTGTCAAGTAGGTCTCCAAAGCCAGATTGAGTCATTGAGCAGAACAAAATAAAATCACAAAATAAAGTTACCTATTCTCATAAAGAAAACTCCAATGTAAGAAAAGCTTATACCTTGGCAAAGATTTTCAACGTGGTTGCAATCAAGTCATTTTCCAATTGCATAAGTAAATAACATTGACCACATGAAATATTCTGCCAGAAGTACGTAGTTGCTATGATTTTGAAAACTGAAAGGTGTAAAGCTAAGCGTTCAAATTCAAAATTATTGCAATCATGTTTCTGCTCTGAATGCGTGCAGTGAACACATAAGATAATTATACCACTCTGCATTTAACACAAAGAAAATTTCTATCTCAAGGAAAAACTCTCTAATTCCCAACTGCACAGAGCTGTACCAACTTGCCAAAAATAAGGAAATCCAAAATCCACTGGAAATAACATTTGGTTGTTCACATTAGCATTGAAGACAACTGTGGTTTCGAAATTTCTCTTTTTTTAATTACAGCAAGTAAACTATTTTGCCAACTCTCTTTGGGCAGATCAATTTTCATCCTAGCTGACTGGCCTGAAAATGAAGCTGTCAAGAGTTCCAGGTTGAAATTGCTTTTGTGAGAAGAATGTTTATTATAGTATGTCTTCAAAAACCGTGGATAATCTGTTGAGAAAGATAAGTCTGATGAATAGTTTTATTATACAAAGTGAAGAAGATATATGTTAAAAGTTCCTTAAAAAATTTAAATCACATATACAAGAAGACGTATTTTAGATTTTAGTTATCTTACTTATTTGTGTTTTTTTTTTTTTTTTTTTTTTTTTTTTTTTTTGATGGAATCTCTCTCTGTTGCCAGGCTGGAGTGCAGTGGCACGATCTCGGCTCACTGCAACCTCAGCCTCCCAGGTTCAAGCGATTCTCCTGCCTCAGCCTCCCAAGTAGCTGGGACTATAGGCATGCATCACCACGCCCAGCTAATTTTTCTATTTTTAGTAGAGATGGGGTTTCACCATGTGGGCCAGGATGGTCTCAATCTCTTGACCTTGTGATCTGCCTGCCTCAGCCTCCCAAAGTGCTGGGATTATAGGCATGAGCCACTGTGCCCGGCCACTTATTTGTCTTTAATTACATATCCTTATCAAAGTCTGTGAGCAAGTTGTATAAATATCACTGCGTTTTTTTGGAAGGCAAACTCACATTTGCACCAATACAAATTATTTCTCAGTGTTCATTTAACCACCAGGAAAGTTAGTTGATGGTTATCAAAATCTCTATTGGACATTTTACTCTTTTCTACAAATAATTAATGTTATGGACTAAATGTTTGTGTCTTCTCCAAATTCATACGTTGAACTCTTAACCTCCAATGGGACTGTATTGGAGATAGGGCTTTTATGAAGTAATTAAGGTTAAATGAGGTCATAAGGATGAGGCTCTGATCCAACTGCATTAGTTTCCTTATAAGAAGAGACACTAGAGAGCTTATTCTCTCTCCACGAAGACACGCTGTGGAAATGTCATGTGAGGCTGCAGCAAGCCAGGAAGTGGGTCCTCACCAGAAATGGAGTCTGTGGACACCTTGATCTTGGACTTTCCAGCCTCCAGAACAGTGAAAAAAATGTCTGCTGTTTAAGTCATCCAGTCTGTAGTATTTTGTTATGGCAGTCCAAGATGACTAATACAATGAATAACATAATTTATTACTAGAGATATATTTTAGCTAGGAACTTGTCACTACATTAGGGGTTCAGGAGCAAACAAAAAGGATGCCGAGATTCAAGAAGAAAAAGTAACTGAAAATCATGCCATCAGCATCTTTAAAGTATTATTACCATTTCTTGCAAAATGGTACAGTTTGCAAAATCCAGGCGATTATATATGGTATTTAGCTATCAACATTTCACTATGTAACTGCAAAATATAAGCAGATAGTTGTTAAATTTATTATATCAGGCCAGGCGCAGTGGCTTATACCTGTAATCCCAGCACTATGGGAGGCTGAGGCGGGCTGATGACTTGCAGCCTCGAGCTCAAGACCAGCCTGGCCAACATGGCAAAACCCCATCTCTACTAAAAATACAAAAAAATTAGCCGGCTGTGGTGGTGTGCACCTGTAGTCCCAGCTCCTTGGGAGGCTGAAGCAGGAGAATCGCTTGAACCCAGGAGGTGGAGGTTGCAGTGAGCTGAGATCATGTCATTGCACTCCAGCCTGGGCAACAGAGCAAGACTCTGTCTTTAAAATAAATAAATACATAAATAAACAAATAAATAAATAAAGTTTATTATATCTAAAGACAGATTTTTATCCCTTGAAGGCAATGTTTAATACATTCTTTTTGTACACAAAATTAAAGGCAATAGAGAATTCATAAACAAAGTAAGATGTGATTGAAGAATTTTACAGGTGCTTTGAATCCTTTTTTCCAATACAATTTTCTCATTTTAAAAACAAGAAAGACCAAATAGTGGATGAAAAAGTTCAAAATAGTTCATTTTTCTTTAAAAATCAATACATAATGACTAAATGCCAATTTCGTTTCATCTCCAGTGTCTGATGAATGAAATGAGGTTTATCCTAAAATGAATACCTAAAGGAAATCTATTGCTAAAACATTTTGAAGAGTTGTTATAACTTTGTTGATAGACTAGTTATTACCTATTGTACCCAAACCATATGATGTTAGTTTCACAGGAAAAGATGCCAGTGAACGTTTTAAAACCAATGCATAATGAAGTACTTAGCCCAACCCCTCTACCCACTCAGTGCCTTATCCAATGGGCACAATAACTTATCAGTCACCTTACTTTTTACAGTTGTTATAATGTCTTCCTGTTTATACTTTACTGCTTCTACTTAATTATGACATTTTAAAGGTACATTTAGCTTTAAGCTTCACTTATTATGTCATTAGCAGGTCAACATTTTCTTATGATTTTTTTCCTAAAGAAAAACACAGTTTAACGAGAGCCCAGGGACTACTGCGTTGCTACTGTGTGTTGATTGTTAGTAACACATCAAAGGGAATAGCCACATTCAAAATGGCCTCCCACTCCTCTTTTCACTAGTAGCTCTACTTTCCAACCTTTATGGGCCCCCAGACTCTCCTAAATATTGTTGTGGTTTGCTTTTTTGAAGCCAGCAAAGCTCCATTGAGCTGGTATACCATGTGAAATAACAGCAAAAGTCACAACAGAATCCAAATGCCATTGTACCAACACATATTATTGTAAAAGGAGATGAATCAAGAAATGTTTTATTTTTATTATTATTTAGATGGAGTCTTGCTCTGTCACCCAGGCTGGAGTGCAGTGGGGCAATATCAGCTCACTGCAACCTCCACCTCCCAGGTTTGAGCAATTCTCTGCCTCAGCCTCCTGAGTAGCTGCAATTACAGGCGCATGCCACCTAGCCCAGTTAATTTTTGTATTTTTTGTAGAGATGGGGTTTAACCATCTTGGCCAGGTTGGTCTTTAACTGTTGACCTTGTGATCCACCCGCTTCAGTCTTCCAAAGTGCTGGGATTGCAGGCGTGAACCACCACGCCCAGCCGAGTCAAGAAATTAACTCAAAGAATGACAGAGAAGGAAAGAAAAAAGAAGATAATAATCACCCAGCCTCTTTTCTTTTATGATTTTATTTTGTTCTGACTTTCAAAACATTATTAGATTTAATTTGCTAAACGTTGTTGAGTACTATGTGGCTGTTGGATAAACTTTAACAGGAAATTTGAGACTTTATTAAATCCCTTTGTTACTCTGAAACCAATGTAAGTTTTATGGTATTCTGGGATTAACTTTTTACGTCTTAAAAATTGAGACAACTATGTAAACTGTATCTAGGTGAATAAACTTGATTTCTCCCAGTATGCCTATCACAGTTTCTACCTCTAAAAGGCTGCATCATCTTGGGCAGGGTGCTTGGTATCTCTAAAACCCAGTTTCACATTTTGTTTCAAAAGTCCTACTCCATAAATATTGTTGAGAAGATTAAATGACACCATGTGCATCTTTAACTCTGTGCCTGGCACATGATAAAAACCCAGGAAATATTGGTTCCTTTCTTCTTAGTAACAATAAAAGAAAATTTATTGAGGCCATCAGTCACTACACTGAGCATTCTACATGCTTCATCACATTTATCCTTACAACAACTCCATGAAGTTGGTAATTATCTCCAACTTAAAAATGAGAAGACTGAGGCCTAGAAAGAGGGAGTCACTTGTGTAACAATGCATTTGAGCTAAGCTGTAGAACTAAGGTTTTAACTCCAAATCTTGCCTTTCCCATTGCCCAAGTATAGCCCCACTGGCCAATCTGCTATTTAGGAGGGGCTCAGTTTTTATTCATTGGACAAATATTATTGGATGTATACTATGTTTTAGGTACTTTATGAATTGCTGGAGATGCAATGATGAGTAAAACAGATATGACGTTCATCCTCATGGAACTCACAACCTAGCTCAGGGCTTTTCAACTTTGGTGCTATTGACATTTGGGGCTGTACAATTCTTTGTTGTGGGGACTGCTGTCCTGTACAATGTAGGATGTTTAGCAGCATCTCTGGTTTCTACCCACTAGATGGTAAGAGCAAGACCTTCCCCACCCCAAGTCGTGACAATAAAAAATGTCTCCAGACATTGGCAAATGCTTCCTGGGGAAGGGGTAGGGAGTGAAATGAGAACCACTGCTTAATATTGTGAACATAATATTAAATATTAAGAGGTTTGGACCTAAAATTTAGGGAACCTCTACTCAGCCTGGGGAAGCAATGGAGGTCTAGGGTCTCTTCTAAGATATAGTTTCTTTCTAAAAAAATAAAAATAATAGCAGTTGATATAGTTTGGCTATGTCCCTACCCAAATCTCATCTTGAACTGTAGCTCCCATAATCCCCAAGTGTTATGGGAGGGACCTGGTGAGAGATAATTGAATCATGGGGGCAATTACCCCTGTGCTGCTGTTCTCATGATAGTGAGTGAGTTCTCACAAATCTGATGGCTTTATAAGGGGCTTTCCTCCCTTTTCATTGGCATTTCTCTGTGCTGCCATCAGGTGAAGAAGGATGTGTTTGCTTCCCTTTCTGCCATGATTGTAAGTTTCCTGAGGCCTCCCCAGCTATGCTGAACTGTGAGTCAACTAAACTTCTTTCCTTTATAAGTTATCCAGTCTTGGATATGTCGTTATTAGCAACATGAGAATTAACTAATACAATAGTCATATACCATAATGTAGAATCTGACATGTAACTACCACCTCACAAAAAGGTTTCACATTGTTTTATTAAAAACTTTCCTGGAACTATCACACGAGTGTTGCAGCACTGTTTACAATAGCAAAGACCTGGAACCACCAACCCAAATGCCCATCGATGATAGACTGGACAGGGAAAATGTGGCACATATACACCATGGAATATTATGCAGCCATCAAAAACGATGAGTTTGTGTCCTTTGTAGGGACATGGATGAACCTGGAAACCATCATTCTCAGCAAACTGACAGAAGAGCAAAAGATCAAACACCGCATGTTCTCACTCATAGGCGGGTGTTGAACAATGAGAACACATGGACACAGGGAGGGGAGCACTACACACTGGGGTCAGTTGAGGGGAAATAGGGGAGGGACGGTGGGGGTGTAGAGCTGGGGAGAGATAGCAAGGGGAAAAATGCCAGAGGTAGGTGATGGGGATGAAGGCAGCAAATCACACTGCCATGTGTGTACCTATGCAACAATCTTGCATGTTCTTCACATGTACCCCAAAACCTAAAATGCAATAAAATAAATAAATGGGGAAAAAAAAGAAAATAAATACTACTTTCTGAAATCTAAAAAAAAAAAAGGAAAAAAAAGAAAAGGAAGTCAATCAAATTTGCTAGATAGAAATATGTTTTATAGTCAACTTATCCAAAACAAAGTATACCATACATTACTATGTTTTCAAAAGAAAATCAAGGATTATAAAGACATAGTGACTCATAATTGGGTCTAATCATAGCGTGATAATTGTGTAGGGAGGAAAGCATGCAATTTGAGAAGGTTAGAATCAAGGACTGCTAGATTCAATATTTCCAGGTTTATGATGGTGTTTTCAGGTTGATGGTGTTGTTAGCCCTGATAGGTTAACTCTTGTGATCTAAAATTTACACAACAAAAATTTTATTTCTTGTTTATGCAATAGTCCAACATGGATGATCCTGGTTTTTCAGGTCTTCTGTGAGGCTTCCCTTTACACAGGAACTGAGAGACCTGGGTTTCAACAATCTTATGGCTCTGCCTTCCTTTAGGTACTTGGAATTCTTGCGTTTACCATGGAAGGGGAAGAAAGAATATGGGGACTGCAATGGAATTTTTACAGACCATGACTAGCATTCTGATACTCCATTGGTTAAAAACTCAGTCACATGACTACCACTAAATGCAAGGGAGGCTGGGAAATGGAGTCCAGGTGTGTGTCTAGAAGAGAATGGAAAACTGGTGAACATCCAGCTATACTTTACCAATATGATCAAAATCATTTTCACTGCCCAAAAGCCACACATTATCTAATTTTTTGATTTATAAAATCAGGATTTTGATGTATAAAATCAGAAAAATTCTGTAAGGGCTAATGAAAGATATATAACTTAACATTTTTCCCAAAGACCTTGTGCTATGTATGTATCTGACATCTGGAGAATAATATATTATGCTAATTTACAGCTCTGTTATGAACAGACATATTTTTAATCCGTGGCAGACATTATGATGTGGTTAATCTGTTATCATTCGTTAAGGAAAGGAGAATGTGCATTGCAGTCCAGAGTTCATGTCCCCCAGCACTGGTGTAATATTTTCTTTTGCTCTCAATGTGTGAATTATTAAAAATAAGCTTGCTACAATGTCATCATCTTTGATTATATCAAAAATGAAGGCAGAGACAGGGCTGCTTCCAATCTGTGAAGTTATTTAGCATTTAATATTCCCTTTGGGAAATCAATATGGTTTGGGGGAGATTATTTATATACCACTAGCCAAGTGTGGTTTAAATAAATGCACTGTGTTGGTAGAGCTATATGAATAAATCTTTCAATGTCAAGACCTTACTATTGTATAAAGAGATATTATCATAAATCAGCTAACAGGAAAATGGTTAGTAAAAATTATCTGGTCATTTTCCTGATATAGATGATTATATTAGGTTCTGTTTTTCTGGTATTTATTCAAATCATAAAAATGAATGTCTTGGCATTGTATACCACATATTAACACATATTAGTTATTTAAAATGTATATTCTATGAAACTTATTTTATTTTGGGGAAGTGAAATGTGGGCTGGTAGTTCAGACAGTATCTATAATTCATGATTTTTTTTTACCAGTTAAGTAAAAAAGAAATAACTTAATGTTAACAAAATAAGTCCTAGTCTTAAGCAGTCAGGGTGCATTCTGCATAATTCAGGATACAAATCAATTCATTCCAGGCTTGATGGAAGTTCAGAGCAGAGGAGGATGATTAGCAGTGCAAAAAGAAAAAGGTTAATGAAGAAAGTCTATGGTCTCTGAGCAAAGCCACACATTGGTTAGCTTCTTCTTAGGCCACTTCATTAGAATTCTGACTCCTATTAGAGCAAACAGAAATTCCTGAGAGAAACAAGACAAGAGTGCAACTAAGGGGATGGACCCTTTCAAAGCAACCTTGAAGGCATTTGGGGAGTGAGAGCTTGCAAGCCTCACTTGAAACAGAGAGTCAACACTGGCTTTCCTTTTCTCTATTTAGCTAGTTCTCAGAAACAATGGGTATGCCCTGCTTTAAACAACTAGAGCATGGAAGCAGAGGAATACATTCATTGGTTATTACCAAATTTACAAAGGGATTCCACTCCTTACCCAAATATTCACTATAAAATGAATCTCTAGTGAATCTTCACTGGAGCCAACAAAAAACATTTTGGCTTACAAAAATTATTTTCACATATTTAGGTGGAACCATATGGAATTGTGGATATCTGATCATTGTGACTGGCAAAAATGGCAGTTTCTTAAGGTCACCCTTAATATCTAGCTTTCTAGGAACATATCCTTTGTATAAAGTCCTTACAATACATCTGATGGGGAGATATTTTAATAGTATAAGATAATTCAAAGGGTATCATTTCAAGGTAATTAGAAATCTTGGACATTCTGACTTCCATCTCTCTTTGGTGTGAGGGTTCAAGAAGTTTTTAACCTAAAAGCTGACATTGTCCAATCATTAAGTGATTGTGCCAATCTGCAACAATAGCAATAAACAAAAAGGTAGATAAGCCATTGGTTTTAAAAGGAAACACAAAGTTGTTGGCTGATAATATCTTTCCTTTTCCACCCCAAGAAATATCATGTGTGCAATGAACTGCATGGTTGTTATTATAGAGTTCCAGGTCTTTTAATATCTGGGAGAGACAGAACAGCAGGCTTCAGGAGGGTTAGGCAAGTTTTGCCCTTTCTGGCTCATTTGTCTAAGAAAGAATTTGGTGATTTGACAAGTTTCTAGAAGTGGATATTACTTGAGTGAATGCAGCCAGAGGCAGTTAGCAAATTCTGACCACCATCATAGTTGTCACCCACTGAAATTGAAACTTGAGTCCAAATTTATACAAGTGGATTCACTTACATGGTACAGAATTCACATGCTATTTATTAAGTATCACTGGGTCCTTTTTTCTGAACCCTGTACAGTTTTGGATGGCATGATATTTTGGTAGTTGTAATCCTCTTGTGACAGGTTATAAGAGCCAGTTAAAACTTTCTTGTTTTGTTCTAACTCAGTATACCCAGCTTTAATTGCAAAGATGATTTTGATTCAAAAGACAAACTTCAGGAAAGGAAGTGAAAAAGTCAGAAAGTCTGCAGAAGGTTGGAAGAGGGAGTGTGTGTAGGATGTGGGGAGAGAGAAAGACAGCAGATTCTTCTTTTTTTTTTTTTAAAAAAAAGGAATTATTCACTTCTAAATGAGACAGCTCAATTTAACTGCCCCGAATTTATGGGCCTAACCATTGGGGGAAGATTATGTGTCTGGGGTTGTCTGGGGAAAGAAGCTACCTGGCGGTCCAACATTCACGGTCAATTGTTATTACAGGTGTGGGAACTTGTTGCTGGCAATGAGAGAATTCCTAGGGCAGGAAATTCAGATGGGGGTTGGTTCATTGATGGGGTGGTCGGGAGGCAGCCAAAGCCCTATGCCAGTAATGGGTTTAGGTAGCTACTGGAGCTAGTTATTTTCTGCTTTGTAGCTCAGAAGGATGACACAATCTATAATTTCTCTCTCTAGAAATGCATGGCCTATTTCATGTATACATTGACTTTATTTTGCCCAGGAGTTACACTAAAATAAGAAGCAGCCAACATTTTCTTTATAGAAGAATTAGCTTATACTAGATTATAGTAATTAATAAGTCACCTACATTACATAATCAGTAAGTTACAATTAATAAGTACATTAGTTATTGGGCAACAATTATGTCTTTGCAAACAAAACCTGTCTGTAATGAAATGACATATCTAACAAATGCATTAGTCCTTTAGGATAACTCTTGAGAAAGGCTGTTAATGATCAGGATAAATGGATGTGGTGGATACACAATGATTTATTTTTTAAATAATTTTTCTTCTTTAAAAATTACTCTAGTGATTCATAGTCATTGCTGAACTATTAGAAAATAGTTAGAAACTATTAGAAAATAGAGAAGTGAATCCAAATAACTTATGAGCTAGCCTACCTTCCACAATTCATTGTGTAAACTTTCAGACTGTTTTCCATGTAAATAGAACATTTTTAATATATATGTATATATATATATATATATACAAACATACATATGTACATATATACGTGTGTATGTCTAAAGTGGGAATATTCTGTCCATATCACTCCAGGATCTTCCCTTTTTATATTATTATTATCATTTTCAACTACTGAATAGTATTCCAGTGTATGGATACACCATATATTATTTTAGCCAATCCACTTCTATTGGTTCTTTAGATTGTTTACAATCTTTTGACTTGAATAAAGATTGTTATCAACAGCATTTTATACTCATGTTAGCAGAATTGTCAAATCATTCCCTTAGGATAAATTCGTGAAAGTAGGATTGATTAGTCATAGAATATGGTTTTGGGATTTTTAAAATATGGATGGGGAAATTACTTTTTAAAAACCTCGTACCTATTTGCAATCCCACCAACCAAATGAGAGTTATTAGTTTGTTTTCAGAGATTCCAGCCAGGCCACTCTTACTTTGGAAGAGACCAGGGCATATTCCCCAAATTCCTTCTTTTCTTTCTTCCTTTATCCCTCCCTTTCACTGACAAACATTGACTGATCACATTCAAGCACTGGACACAAAGTCTTCGATCACATTAGTCAGCATGTGGGGAGAATAAGAATTTCATTCTCTTACTTTGCCTTCTTACATAATCCATATAAATATCTTAGAAGATTCCAACATGCTGACTTCCATTCCCCTTTCCCAGATGCTTCTCACATCTGGAAGTAACACAAATTCTTGTGTCAGACCATGGTCCTTGATTTTTCTCTGGAAATATTGTCACCGTAAGTGTGGGAGACAGAAACCAGCCACGTCTCGTCTTTAACCTGACTGCTGCACTCATTAAATGACTCTTCCTCTTTTCTCCTCCTCAATAATGGTACTATGATGCATCTTCTCCACAGCCCCACTCCCCCAACCTCAGGTGTAGGCCATGAAGAGATAAGAATGCATGGGTTATGCAGTGGAACCTTTTAGTACCCTTCCTCCCTTACTTCAGACTCTGTATTAATGAGCTATTGTCATGGTGCTTTAAGAAGCCAGGATGAACAGCAGCCTTCTTGTCAACGAAAGTGACAATCAATTAATGAAGGTTTTCTGTATTGTTTTAAGTAGAAAAGCCTCCAAATAGCTTTTCAATTAGAGAGGAACTTCAGAGCTTACCCTCGTTCCAGAATACTTTGACAAGTTTCAAATCACTAATGGATCTCTTTCAGGCCCGAGTAACATTTGGGCTTTTATAGTGACTACTAAAGTCAAGCAAACTGCTCCAATAATTGTAAGTTAATAAAACACATTGAGGTGTACATGACATGAAACATGATTAAAACACTCCCAGCCATATTGACCCCATATACAATATTGACAATTTAGGAATTCTGGCTGTGCCTCTTTCAAGTAGCCTAAAGTAAAATTACACTGTATTTCAATTGTGGTTTTCATCTCTTTTCATGAATTTCCCCTCTTACAAAAAAAGAGAAGGAGCAAACGTTAGAATCATCAAGTTGATGAACTAAAGAATCAAGATGCAATAGGCAGTGTATGAAGGTTTTTAGTGGCCAACTGCTGAAAGTGAAGCTGAAGTGCATTATAGTGGCACATTCTTACTGATGTATCTTCTAATGCTTTTCTACATTTTAGTGACCTGTGAATGATTTAATGTAGTGGTTCTCAACAAGGGGTGATTTTTCCCTGCAAAGGATATCTGGCAATGTCTAGAACATTTTTGGTTAACACAGTGCAGTGGGAGAAGAGTGTTACTGGCATCTAGTGGGTAGAGTACAGACATGGTGCTACACAATATGCAGGACAGCCTCCCACACTAAAGAATTATCAGCTCCAATTATCAATAATGCCAAGGTTGAGAAACTCTGATTTAATGTACTTCCGATTCAGTTTGTTAGATTCAAAGTTCATATTTAAATAATTATTTCGAGCATTATCAGCAATGACTGTTAAAAGTAGGTAGTCAGACATGAATAGGCTAGGAGAGCGTTCCCTTTATCCCCAGAAATGTCAGGTAATCATCAGGTGATGGTCAGGCAGTTGTTAACTGTCTCTCTAAAATGATAATTGGTCACAACTGGCAGCAGGGAAACATAGTCTCCCAATAGATAGAAAACACCTGAGGCTGATGAGCAGCGCTTCCTGATAAGATCTCAGGAGTTGGGCAAGTGGGCCCGAGCATGCACAATAAGAGGCAAAATGGTGGAGTTTAATGGGTATACGACCGTCCTCTAGGAATGCTGGCCTGGTAAGGGAAGAACACCTCAAGTGAGCATGCGCACAACTTCAGCAAACACACTGCATATATGGCCCTCCAAGTGTTTGCATGTCACCGTGGATGCAGACAGCCCACTCCAAAGGAAGAATCAGTGGAGATGAAATGGAAACCCTGGAACCAAACCAATGTATGAAAGTCAAGGGCCAAATGGGGCACTGGGATCTCTGGAGTCACACGGTTGTTCCTCTTCGAAGTGTACTTTGCTTCCTTTCATTCCTGCTCTCTAAAGCCTTTAAACTTTCACTCCTGCTCTCAAAATGTGGTTCTCTCAGCAGGAGGATCACCTGGGAACTTGTTAGAAATACAGATTCTGGAGCTTCACTCCAGAGATAAAGAATCAGAAACTCTAAGGTATGGTTCAATGTAATTTATTTATTTATTTAATTTTCTGAGACAGTCTCACTCTGTTGCCCAGGCTGGAATGCAGTGATGCGATTGGCTCACCACAACTTCTGCCTCCGAGGTTCAAGCAATTCTCCTGCCTTAGCCTCCCGAATAGCTGGGACTACAGGTGTGCGCCACCATCCCCAGCTAATTTGTTTTTTTTTTTTTTTTTTTTTTTTGGGATGGAGTCTCATTCTGTTGCCCAGGCTGGAGTGCAGTGATGCGATCTTGGCTCACTGTAACCTCCGCTTCCCAGGTTCAAGCAATTCTCCTGCCTCAGCCTCCTGAGTAGCTGGGATTATAGGCACACACCACCACACCTGGCTAATTTTTGTATTTTTAGTAGAAACGGGGTTTTACCATGTTGGTCAAGCTGGTTTTGAACTCCTGACCTTGTGATCCACCCACCTCAGGCTCCCAAAGTACTAGGATTACAGGTGTGAGCCACTGCACCTGGCCTAGTTCATTGTGCTTTAAACCTTACTGGTACAGTATACTTTAAATCTTCCGGGTGATGCTGATAACATGCCCAAGTTCAAAACCACTGCTTTAGCTAAAAAGTGGTAGAGAGATAGGAAGGGACACAGAGAAAGAGAATTTTTTTTTGAGACAGGGTCTCACTCTGTTGTCCAAGTTGGAGTACAGTGGCACCATCATGGCTCACTGCAGCCTAGACCTCCAGCACTCAGGTAATCCTCCCACCTCAGCCTCCCAAGTAGCTGGGACTACAGGCATGCATTACCATATCCAGTTAACGTTAAAAAAAATTTTTTTTTGCAGAGACGGGGTTTTGCCATGTTGCCCAGGCTGGTCTTAAACTCCTGGGCTCAATCTAATCCTCCTGCCTTGGCTTCCCAAAGTGCTGGGGTTACAGGTGTGAGCCACTGCGCCTCAAAGAGAATTTTTAAAGGAAGTTCTAGGTTTGCATTACTCAACAACAAACCAAGATAATCCTTCAACTCAACAACTTTAAAGATAAACAGCTTGGGTTAGAGTTTCACTTTGAGTCTCACAGATATCTAGAGTTCAAGCCCACTAGTTGAGATGGTCTAAAGAGGCTCAGAACCTACATGTTGTCATCTAGTAAGTGCCAGGCCAGGGAGAGATGGGGTATCCTCTCCTGATGAAGTACCCTGAGCAAGTTTACTCCTTTCATGATAAAGAAGGCCATAGTTAATTCTTTCTATCACCTCCAAATTTATCTCAGTCTCAAGCTTTGAAGAAACACCAGCACATATATCGGCAGTTATGTGCCCTATGACAGTGGGACTGAGAACATGGAGGAAAGCAAATGTCCTGTTTCAGTACCATTGCAGTGCCCCTCTGCTTCAATCATCCATTTTTCCACTGCGTTCACAACACTTGGAATTTTACACTTTGGCAGAATTCCCTCTTACAGCCTCCATAGCAAGATGCTTTTCCTTTGCATTTTCAAAAAAAAAAAAAAAGGATTCTTAAAATACAATTGAAAGGTGGTGAGAAAGGCTTCTTTGTGCTGGTCCTTTGGAACCCAAATAATCAGAAATGTTCATTAGCATGCCAGCAGCCCAGGCCCCTGGATGAAGCATGCTTTCCTGGAAGAACAGCTTAGAGCGAAGCCCGGGTTAAAGTTGAGTGGGAGAGGGTATGGAGGACCCTCAATTCCAAAGGGAGTCCTAGTCCTATGGCTGTTGAGCCTGGAAACCTGTCGAGCTCACTGTGGCCTGTGTGCCAAAATCAAGAATTCCTTTTCTAAAAGATTCATCTTTGACAATTGCTGATCTTGTGTAGCACTAGTAGAGCCTCTTTAAGATTCATGTGAGATCTACTTTTGTTCATCGAATCTGGAACATTCTAACATGGTTTACATTTCAATTGTATCAGCGGTATTGCTTATTTAACTGTAGCTTATGCTTACTTATAGCCATGGATAAAAGTCACATGTAGCACACCAATCGTCTCATTTGATAATACTCCAAACATAATGAAAAGAGAATGAAAATGAAGCAACGTCTGGTAGGACTTGAAAATATTTTATATCCAAGGAGCCTGCCAAAATGTTAACATAAGGGAACAATATCATCAGACAAAAGAAAAAAAATTACTAAAGCAACTAGTGACAATATGCAGAATGCCAAGCTTTGTTTAAAAAAATAAAATTCTACCACTAACATATGACGATTTCAAAAAGTGTTTATTGTTCTAATTTCATTCCATTCAAGACATAATATTCCCTTTTGTATATTGTACATATTGCAATTTTTAAAGAAATAATTTAATTTGCATGCACTAGAAAGTTATTCTCTTCTTAAAAATGAAGTTGGGTATGAAGGGGTTTTCTTGTGTTAAATAGAATATTTTCCATATATATGTGTGCATGTGAATAGATACATTTCTCTGTATGTAATCAGAACTAAAGGTCAGATTTCTCCAGTGTGAATTAAAGAGTAATTAATACAGTACCATATCCTTTGGGTGTAATTTTGTGGGTTTCTTGCTTATCAGATCTAAAGACACAGCATTCTTTGATAATGTTTCAGTAACATTCATCTATCAGTAAGTATTCTATGGTCATTCTGTGCCCAAAACACAGAATCAAATTTCTCCCACCTACAGTACAATCTGGAATGTAAGGACTGTGGGGGCCAAAAACTTCCTTAACAAATGATGCTAGCAAAACCCCAAAACTGTTTTCTCTGGCAAAGGGGATTTAAATCTAAAAACACATCTTTCTGAAAATTAAAGCTAAATCATTAGTTTTGCACTCAATAAAGAAGAATACAGCCGAGCATGGTGGCTCATGCCTATAATCCCAGATCTTTGAGAGGATGAAGTGGGAGGATCACTTGAGGCCAGGAGTTTAAGACCAGTGTGGACAACATAGCGAGATTACCGTCACTACAAAAAGAGAAGAAAAAGAAGAAAACGACGTTCTGCAGGGCATAGGCTTGCATTTTGGGAGATTATGCATAGAAATATTTCCAAATTGCTACCCACATAGTTCTTTGGCCATCTCCTTATACCTCTGAACGAATGCATGATTAGAAAAAGTATTTTTATGCTATCCTATGCCAAGTATAATTTTAAAAACAAGCATATGACCATTAAAAATCACATAATAGATGATGCTACTTACACAGAGGCTGGGAGACAGGAGACATAAATTTCTCTAAAGCTCCTTCTAGTTCTAACATTTTCTTTTGCTGTATGAAACAATCTGCCTCACTACCTTATTCTATTGGTGTACATGTTGATATTATAAATACACAGCAAAGTATTGAAATTGGAGTCTCAAAAATGCATCTAAGGGTGTGTGATGTGCCTGGATATTTAGCAATACTGGCTACTTATTTGTTATAAGTCATCTAGAGATACTGTATCTTTAAATAGTCCCCAAGGGCACAAATGGTCATTCCAGTGGGGAAAAACAAAAATCTAAGACCAACAGGAATTTGTTAATTGTTTTCACCCAACCAAACCAGTGATAAAAGCTACAAAAAATACCTTCCCTGGTTGAGAAACATCCTGTCATTTAAATTGCTGGGTTAATGAATATCGGCCTTCAAGAGGAAAATTGAAATTTATTTTATCACACTAATTTATGTATGTGTGTATGTATATCAGCAGAAATTTCTGAGATGACTGAAGAATTAGCTCAGAAAATGGACAAGAACAAAGGGAGGGTAGGCCATCAGAAACCCAGCCCAAATCATGTCCTGAAATTACGCTTTCCGGGCAGAATCCTCTGCTGCAATTGCTGACATTGGGAGCCCCGGTCAGAACTGCAGAAGCTGCTGGCTTTCGAAAGTATAAGTACCTTTTTATTGCTAGGTTTGTTATTATTACTATTTTCTCTTATCAGAGAGATTGTGTATACTGGTTGAGAATTTAAAGAACCTCTTTGCTGAAGTTATGGGTACGTCCAGTACCGATGGAGGTATAATGCTGCCCTCTGCTGGGAAGAATAAGTAATGCTGCGCAGGAAGTTTTCTACTGGGCCTGAAGTAATTTTAGGTGCTGGTGGAGGGGTGTCAAGGGTGTTTCTGGAACAAAAAGTTCCAAGGAGTATTCTGCAAAAAATAGTTACAAAACCCCAAACCACATGAAATTAGCTTGATTCTGAGTTGACAGTGGAATCTGAAACCAGCTGTATTTCATCCTAAAATGTTAGCGCTATAAACCCTTCATCAAACCTGGAGACAATTATTTTCTCACTATCTGGACAAGACCACATTTCCAGCGGCTGAATTTTTCAGGGCCGACTTTGCCTTCCCATTTTCCTTTTGTAGAGCTCTCCTCATGTAGACTTGCATAAACAAGCTTCACTCAAGAATGAAAGATGCTATGAGGCTGAGCCCCCATGTGACATTCCGTAATTCTGCTATTAAGAATCATAAAAGGGCTGGGCACGGTGGCTCAAGCCTGTAATCCCAGCACTTTGGGAGGCCGAGGCGGGTGGATCACGAGGTCAAGAGATCCAGACCATCCTGGTCAACATGGTGAAACCCCGTCTCTACTAAAAATACAAAACATTAGCTGGGCATGGTGGCGCATGCCTGTAATCCCAGCTACTCCGGAGGCTGAGGCAGGAGAATTGCTTGAATCCAGGAGGCGGAGGTTGCGGTGAGCCGAGGTCGTGCCATTGCACTCCAGCCTGGGTAACAAGAGTGAAACTCCGTCTCAAAAAAAAAAACAAAAAACAAAAAGAATCATAAAAGGAATTTGTCACAAAAAGTACACATCACACTGACATTCCTTGGCTCCTTAGAAATGCACAGTAAGCCTAAAAAATCGATTTTTAAAAAGTCATTTCAGGAAGTTCAGGAAAACTGCAGGAAAACTGCACTATTTCATTAAAGGTAAGTTTCTTTACTTCATTTACCAATTCTGGATCCGCGGCTGAAATATTTAAACCATCTGTAACTTAAAGTAGCTAAAAAATAACTAAAGGGCAGTAAAAGGAGACTGTGGTCATGCATTGCATGCTAATTGCACTTCTAGTCAAAAGCATACTATTGGCTGGACCATCTTCAGTGGCGTCTACTACCCTGTAAGATATTAGGAAACATCTGTTTATTGTTATTCATTGATTTTGTTGAGACAGGGTCTTGCTCTGTCGCCCAGGCTGGAGTGCGGTGATCTCAGCTCACTGCAGCCTCAACCTACCAGGTTCAAGCCTCAGCCACCTTAGCTTCCCAAGTAGCTGGGGCTATAGGCACACACCACCACACCCAGTAATTTTTTGTATTTTGTAGAGACAGGATTTCGCCTTGTTGCCCAGGCTGATCTCAAACTCCTGGGCTCAAGTGATCTACCTGCCTCAGCCTCCCAAAGTGTTGGGATTACAGGTGTGAGCCACTGGGCCCATGTTGTTTTTGACCATTGTCAGAGTAAGATGCTGGGCTTTCCAGGGAAGACAGTGATGTCTATCTAAAGTATGATGTTCATCTCAAAGGAGCTTATAATCTAAGAAAGAAGAATAGACATGTATGGGAATGATGAGAATTGATTACAGTATATGCAGCTGACTATAGTAATTCAATAAAAGAGATCTGGATTCTCTGTAGTTTAGAGGATGATGGCATGATCTTTCCCAGCTGGGAAAAACTCTAAACGACTTGGATGGGGCGTCACTGGAGCTGGGACTTTCAAGTAGACATTTTAGTATTTATTTCTGTTTTAAAAAATAAAAAGATGAGGTTTTCCTTTTTTTCATCTGGCCCACCTTGTGGTTTTACTGTTTTTCTGAGTTACCGTAGGTGATTTTGAAGTTTTAATCATAGGATTCCAATGCTTTTTTACTCATTGATCACCAGCTGTGATCTTCCATGGAGAAAATAATTTGTTTGGAGATTGATTTCTACACTATATTCCTGCAATGCTTTAGATCCTAAAGAATGAGGGCGAATTTTTAAAATTGGGGACAGATTCAATTTGTGTGTCTCTCTGCAAGCCTCATTCAAGATGTCAGATGAAACCCATGGGGGTATTCACTTTCTAAAGGGGTTGTTCCATTATGTTCTAGCCTCATAGTTATTAGTTCAGAGCAATGGCTCTGAACTCCAAACCTGTAGCACTGTGTAAGCCATTCAGTGCACATGTCCCTGCAAAGAGGGACAATCATGTCATTGGAATACAGAAGAAAACAGCAGCTTTTTTCCTACTGGCAATGATGTCACTGTGACACTTAGAGTAGCAAATTCCTATCCAGAAATCCAACTGTGTTCACTTCAGGGCACAAAAGAAGCTCAGTGAGTAAAATCAGGTGCCAGTCAAAAGCTATGTTTCTTTGTACGCTGAGGTCAAGATTGCATCTCTCAATTTCCTCAAGGGCTTTCCCAGTAAACACTCCCCTTGAGATTTGGTTTTGATGAAAGCAAAGAGAACACAATAGTGTTCTCTAAGATAGGATGTAAAAATTGTAAATATATTCTTCTCAAGAGGGAAAAATTGCATTTAACCATTTTTTTAAAAATTGATTTTTAAAATATATTGGCCAGGTTATATATTCCATATTAAAAGATTAGTACACTTAAAAAATCTGTGTATATCAGTGAACGTAACCACAATACATGCTTAGGGTTGATATGCTGAGAAAAAAGTTCTGGTGTGGTGGCAGTGGCTCAGCCTGTAATCCCAGCACTCTAGGAAGTCGAGGTGGGTGGATCTCCTGAGGTCAGGAGTTCAAGATCAGCCTGACCAACATGGTGAAGCCCCATCTCTACTGAAAATACAAAAATTAGCTGGGTGTGGTGGCAGGCGCCTGTAATCCCAGCAACTCAGGAGGCTGAGTCAAGAGAGTCACTTGAACCCGGGAAGCAGAGGTTGCAGTGAACTGAGATCACACCGCTGCACTCCAGCCTGGGCAACAGAGTGAGACTCCATCATTAAAAAAAAGAAAGAAAGAAAAAGAAGAACTTATTGCACAAAAGAAATAATACAGCCAATGAACTTGGCTGAGTACCAAATATGTTTTCTTTCTTTCATTGCCTCACAGCTACTCTTAAGATGTTCTATATTTCTAGACCTTAGCCTCCTCAATTCTAATGGAACAAGGTAGAAGGTTTTTTTTTTTTTTAAACAACACCACTATGTATTTTAAGCGTCTGATGGTAGATAAGGCCGTGTAAGTAAGATACACAATAAATTATGTGTTCTGAGATTTTTCTTTTAGCCCTATTTTATCTAAGCCAGATTTTTCACTGGATATTTAGATCAGACCCAGCAAGTAGACACAGTCTGGATATCAACTAATCAGGATTTGTTGTTCATTACAAATTGATAATTTTGGCACACTCTATATGACATAATTAATGACAATTTCTTTTATTATTTTCAGAAGCTAATAATCTAATTCTCTGTGATGGCAAAGCAATAAACATCTAAACTAAATTATTTACATGTGCTTTGTGAGAAAATCAAAACAGAAAGGGAGGCCTTTCTGATGGTACAGGTTTTATGACTCAGATTAAAATAAAACGTTGGGGATTTTAGGTATTCGGTCTGTAGCATAAAATTTAGTTGAGTGTTTCTTTCTCTGAGAAAAAAGAACAGAATAAGAGATACATCTAACTAAAAATTATAGCCAGTCCTGGTTGAATGCAACCACTGTCTGGCAGAATTTATGAGAGCAAAATAAAACTGTGTAAGTGGCACTTGGCTTTCAAAAAGGATGGCATAACAGAACCAAGTCCAAGAACAGCAGGGTTTACCTTTGCCCTCATTTCCCATCTTAAGAACTGTGTTGGCATCATATGTTTCCAACTTTAGCGTCCTGGTCCCTGTAACCACTATACTCCAGCATCCTGGCAACTTGCTGATCCACATTTTTGGTGGTCAAACTGTGGTTAGTGTGGGGCAAGGAGCCATGAACTGCTGACTAAACTGTTTCTGAAGCTTGTGGCTACACAGGAATCAGTGGGCAAAGATTGGATTCCTCTTCTCTTCCTGTAGCACATGACAAAGTGGGACTGGGATACAGTTAGCAAATGTTCCAAGACTACTTTCTTGATTCAGATGGAATGCTCTGAATAGCTGAAGCAAAGAACAAAGCTAGCAGTCAAATCTCCATTGATGTAATGTCTCTGTTATGTGGCAGAACAAAGATCCATGCTGTTTCTATCTCATCATTATGATTTTTATTTCTTTATTTTTAGTATTGTGAGATGCAGTTTCACTCTTGTCACCCAGGCTGGAGTGCAATGGCGTATTCTTGGTTCACTACAACCCATGCCTCCCGAGTTCAAGTGATTCTCCTGTCTCAGCCTCCCATGTAGGTGGGACCACAGGCACCTGCCACCATCCCTGGCTAATTTTTGTATTTTCTTTTTTTAGTGAAGATGGGGTTTCACCACATTGGCCAGGTTGATCTCGAACCTCTGACCTCAGGTGATCCTCCTGCCTCAGCCTCCCAAAGTGTTGGGATGACAGGCGTGAGCCACTGTGCCCAGCCTCATCATTATGATTTTTAAATTATTCTTTTTAAATTATAAAGGACTAGTTCATCAGAGCTATTTATAGATGCAAATTAAATGAAAATTTGTCTTAACTCTGCTAAATTAGAAGGAATTTTGCAATTTTTCAAGAGTTGAGAGCAACATCATTCTAATATCCAAAGCAGTGATTCTCAAAGTGTGGTCCCTGGACCAGCAGTAGCAGCAGGAGGGGGAGAAAGGATGAATAAAAATACAGATTCCCAGACTCTAACCAACTCCTACTGAATCTGAGCTCTGAGGCTGGGGCCCAGCCTCCTGTATTTTAACAAGCCTTCTGTGGAATGCTCTTGAATGCTCAATTTGAGAAGCACTGATCTAAAGAAGCCTTGCAGGGGTGACTTATGTAAGAATAAGCAGTGCTGGCCTTTCCTTGGAAATGTGCAGCTTGCTATGTGTTGCCAGGGACACTTAAACTTTGTATTTTGCCCATGAAATCAAAACACTCTAGTTTAGTTGAAGAAAATAAGTGATCTGCTATCTCAAATTCTATTATTTGACTTGTTCAAACTTGAATTCTGAAATATTTTCTTAAAACCCCAAAGCACAAAATATAATTTGTATTATTGAGTGGTTGTTTAGACCATCTTCTGCACATGGTAATTGGTTTCTGTGTAAGTGAAGTGTTTATTGTCTCCTAGAAATAAATATTTAATAGGCTCAAAGAATTTTAGAGGTGGATGGATCTTTAAAACTCATCAACATTTTTTTTTAACCCAGAAAAACAATGTAGGCCACAAGATAGCACCTACAAGAGTTTACGCAGGAAGATCTTCCTGAGTTCCACGGAAATGGGTAGCCAGCTGCTGAGCTGTGACTTCCTCTCTCGGAATCTGGAAGTCATAGCTCATCCTCATCTCTACCCACTCCTTCCACATCACACTTCTTGGAGCAGTGTTGGTATAGTTCAATAAACGTTTATTGAAAAATAATATGAAATCAAATGTATGCTCCTTTTTCCCCTGCTCCTGCAGGAGGGAAAAAGGCATTTTGTTCTAGTCGGCCAGAGGGATGAGTGAGAATGAAAAATAATGTTTGCTTCTATTATATTAAGAAGCTACTTCTTTTAAACTACCAAACTAGTAGCCTGTGATCCTATAAAGTGGCTTCCATTAACAAGAAGAACAGAACAACGAACGGAAATGATCAGGACTGAGATCTGTTGGAAAGGCTATTTGGAGATGTTTGTGCAGCACATGCTCATTACTATGTCTGGCCCAAGTCAATTTTATTTAGCACCATAAAACAGAGTTCACTTATGATATTTTAAGTATCTTAAACAAAGCAAGATTTATGCTATTGGGCATGACTTTGGGCCTTCCTCTGTACCCTGTTTTCCACAGGTCTGGAAAGGCGAGAAACTGTTTCTTTATGCATTGCGAGTGTAAAGTAGGAAGCCCCCGCCTTCTCCCTTCTAATATCACCAGCAATGAATAGGCAGCGTGTTTCCCATAATTCAGCAATAACTGGGCTATTATTCTTTAATGCTTCAGTTTATTAATGTAACCACTGTGTCATTCCTACCATGCCCATGTAATTAAATTACTCGACAGACATTTGATAGGGACTTCTCAATCCCCACAAAAGCCCAGAATTTCTATGCCCCTTTGTGAGTCCCTAATGAATGGGTGGCACAGACACTTCTGTCATCCATGTTCACTCACTGTCCTTTCCTGACTGCTCTCCTGTGTCATAGGGGCTTGCTCCTGCAGACAAACTGGGAACCGTTCTAAGGGAGAGGGTCACATTTCCAACAACAACTAATGCAAGGCATGCTATCACCTTCCCCTCTCTTTGTCCTGCTAAAGCAGAGGCTGACCAAATTAAATTCCAAAACCATGTCTGCCATGGTAAATGAATGGTGCATTCTTAAACTTTGGCTATTGAATGCTAATCCTTACTTAAGTCATGATTTTAAAGGGGAAATACATTGAAAATTTGTTTAAAAATTAAAACAATCACATGCTTATCCAAATATATGCGATTCTATGACTTTCTGAAAAGAAAAAAATACACTTAAACATTAAATATTTAATCCTTAAATTTTATAAATGAAGCTATAATAATGAAGCCTCATCCAGATGATACCCTACTCCATCTTAGAAAAAGGTATCTGTGATTATTAATAAAATAATGGACTTTTCTAAACCACTCAACTGGTCATTTCAAAATGCTAATTTCAAAGCAGCACTATTAATGTTATAGAACTTGGACAGGAACTCATTAAAATAATCAAAATAGATTTTATAGTAAGACTTCTTTCATTTCTGGAAATGGTACTTTAGAGATTCTAGATGTTTCTAAAGATTTAAAAAATTCTTATATTTTACAGTTAACACAAGTATAATACAATTAACCTAGTAGATGTATTTGTTATGTAGAATATAGATTTGAATACAAATCTGGATGCCCAATTTCTGAATATTTAAATTACATGATCTGTACATGACAAGAAGAATATGGGGATATGTAAGTGCATCAAAATAAAAATCAAGATCTAATTTTAAAAGCTATTTGCTTCTACAAGAAAAAAGCATCAAGTCAAAGTATGTGATGCCCAGATCAAGAAGATTGAAAATGCTTCTGACAAACTAAACTTGTATTTTTAAAATTTGTATTAATTTAAGAGGAAAAAGTGTAGTTTTGGATATACTGTGTAGTGGTGAAGTCTGGGCTTTTAGTGTAACCTTCACTCAAATAATATCCCATCACTCAAATTGTACCTCAACTAACCTTTCAGATCAGATACTTGTGAGAAGAAATCACATCTCATGGAAATTAGATAATTTAAGTCTAACTAAAATCAGAATAACAATTTATAATTATTAGCCCTTAATATGGAAATTTGTGTTATCTATATATGATTAATGTAACTTTAATGTATATAATGTCTCAGGCACACAGCAGCACAGAAAAAATATTGAGTTTAAATCTGGAAAATATTTGAGATGAAAAGAATATTTGTAATTATTTGTGACTGTCTGTTATTCCCGCAAGAAAGCAATAAAGGAGTAAAAAGCATCTACAACAGAGGGGACATATGGAAAACACATTGCCAAGCAGTATGTCTAATTCTAACAATGCCAACAATTACATTAAATATAAAGAAACTAATCACTCCAGTGAAAAGGCAGAGAGTGTCAGACTGGATAAAAAGCAAAGTGAAGCAAAATAAAACCTAATTTTGTGTTGTGTACAAGACACAGACTTAAAGTATAAAAATAAAACTAGGTTAAATAAAAGAAGATAGAAAAAGATATATCATGCAAATACCCAGCATAAAAAAAAATTAGCAGGCTGTATTAATGTCAAGTAAGGTAGTCAATGAATATTGGCAGAAACAAATCACAAGGGAAATTAGAAAATACTTGGAACTGAATGGAAAAGAAAGCTCAATATATGAAAATTTGTGAGGTGTAGCTTAAAGCACTGCTTAGAAATAAATTTGTAGATTTAAATGTTTATAAAAGAAAGAAAGTTTAAAATCAATGATCTAAGTTTACACCTTAGGTAGCTAATTTAAAAAGTCTAAATTAGATCTGGGCGCGGTGACTCATGGCTGTAATCCTAGCATTTTGGGAGGCCTGAGGCAGGCGAATCACTTGAGGTCAGGAGTTCATGACCAGCCTGGCCAAGATGGTGAAACACTGTCTCTAAACATACAAAAATTAGCTGGGCGTGGTGGTGCATGACTGTAAGCCCAGCTACTCAGGAGGCTGAGGCAGGAGAATTGAGTGAACCCAGGAGGTAGAGGTTGCAGTGAGCCGACATCGCGCTACTGCACTCCAACCTGGGCGACAGTGTGAGACTCTGTCTCAAAAAAAAAAAAAAAAAAAAAAAAAAAAACCCATTCAAAGATATAAAACTCTCTGTAAATTAGGAATTGAAGGCAATTTTAGCAACCTAGGACATCTATGGAAAACCTACAGCTCACATCATACTTTATTGCGAGATATCGAATCATTTCTTCCAAGGTCAGGAACAAGGCAAGAATGGCTGCTCTAACTACTGCTGTTCAACATTATATACCATAGCCAGTGCAATAAAGCAAAAAAAAAAAAAAAAAAAATGACAAATAAAGAGATTTAAAAGGAAGTAAGCTTAACCTTTTTAAAAACAATTGCGTAATTGTTTATGTGAAAAATTCTAAGGACTCTACTAAACAACTACTCACAGTAATAATGACATTTTAACACACCAGCATGCAAGATTAATATACAAATCATCATTGTATTTCTATATAATTGTAGCAGCATGAAATACTGGGGAACTGATTTAACTAAAGATAGGCAAAATGTAGATGAAAAACTACAAAATATTTCTGAGAGAAATTTTAAAAGGTAGAAATAAATGGAGGAATATAACATGACTAGGGATTAGAAAATTCAATATTGCTAGAATGTCAATTGTCCCCTAATTGAGTTATAGAGTCAAGACAACTTCAAATAAAACTTTACAAGTTGTTTTGTAGAAACTGACAAGTTGATTCCAACATTTATGTGAAAATGTAAAAGAACTAGAACAGCCAAACAATCCTTAACAGAAAAACAAAGATAAAGAACCTAACCCACTCTATTTAAAAACTAATTATAAAATGACAGTAGCTGACACAGTTCATTTTTGGCTTAAGGACAGATTGAGATCAAGGAAACAAAACAGAGAGTCCAGAAATACATTTGCACATACATCGTTAAGTCATTTTCAACAAAGAGGCCAAGGTGACTAAATGGGAAAAGAATCATCATTTCAATAAATGGTGCTGGAATAACTGATAATTATTTGAGTAAAAAACGAACCCTGACCTTTACCTCATACTACACACAATCATTAATTTGAGATAGATCACAGACCTAAACTTAAAAGCAAAAACTATAAGCTTCTAGAAAAAAATCAGAGGCAATTATCTCACAATCATAGGGCAGGAAAATATTTTTTAGATAGAGTACAAAAAGTAAACATAAAAGGAAAAATAGAAACTGTATTTATTATAAATTTAGAAGTTCTATTTATTGAAATATACTTGAAAAATGAAAAGGCAAGCTATACATTGAAAAGAATATTGGGAAGAACATCATACATACACACACACATACACACACATATCTGACACAGAGCTTGGATATACAATATATAAAGTACCCTTAAAATTCAATAATTAAAAGACAATGCAATAAAAATGAGCAAACATGTAAACAGAAACTTCACAATGGAAGGCATATGAATTACCAATAAACACAGGGAAATGTAAATTAAAACCACAGGAAATACCATTTCATATTCACTGGAATAGCAAAAATTTAAAAGACTGATATCACCAAATGTTGGCGAGGATATGGAGCAACCAGAATAATTTGCATACATTGCTGGTGAGAGAATAAAATGGTATAAGTAGACTGGAAAATGGTTTTGTAGTTTCTGCTGTATTCAAATGCGTACGTATGCTGTGATTTAGAAATTTCACTCCTAGGTATTTACCGAAATGAAGTAAAAATATATGTCCTCATGAACATTTGTATACAAATGTGTAGAGTAGCTTAATTTCTAATAGCCCCAAACTGTATACTGCCCAAATGTCCATGAAAAGGTGAATGGAAAGGACATACACACGTGAATGATCACTGCAGCACTATTCGCAATAGAAAAGACATGGAATCATTTTAAATGCCCATCAGTAGTAGATTGGATAACAAAAATGTGATACATATACACCATTGAATACTATGCAGCCATAAAAAAGAATGATAATGTCTTTTGCGGGAACATGGATGGAGCTGTAGGCTATTATCCTTTGCAAACTAACGCAGGAACAGAAAACCAAATACCACATGTTCTCACTTACAAGTGGGAGCTAAATGATGAGAACTCATGAACAGAAAGATGGAAACAACAGCCATGGGTCTACTTGAGGGGGAAGGGTGTGAAGAGGGAGAGAGACAGAAAAGATAACTATTGAGTATTGGGCTTAATACTTAATACCTGGAAGATGAAATAATATGTACAACAAACCCCCATGGCACGTGTTTACCTATATAACAAACCTTCACATATACCCCTGAACCTAAAATAAAAGTTAAAAAAAAAAAAAGGTGAATGGCTAAACCAGTTGTGGTAGTTTCATACAACAGAATACTATTCAGCCATGAAAAGGAGGAAGCAACAGGTTCAGGCAACAACATAGATGAATCTCAAAATATCACACCAAGCCAAAGATGTGAGACACAAAGAATGCATAGGTATGAGTCCATGTCTATGGTGGTGAAAGTGAGGAGGAGGAGACACAAATAAAGTTTTCTGGGGCTATAACAACGTCCTAGTGGTTGGGGCTGTGGTTCCACGGGCATATGCATTCTTTAAAACTCATAAAATTGTGCACTTAGGATCTGTGTATTTCATCTTATGTCAGTTTTCCCTCAACATGTTTTGGTGATTCCTAGACTGTTCTTCTGAGCTCAGGGGTGGCTTTGGCTGCATCTTTCTCATAGTGGTGACTTGTCAGTCACTGCCTGGTTATTTGAAATTCAACAGAGAAAGCTCAGGAGTCGACTGCTAACAAAAGTGACTTCCCTTTGGTATTTCTTCCTTCCCACTTTCTACCAAGAGTCCATTAGACGTAATAGGGATATTTATTTATTTGCTTATTTATTGAGATGGAGTTTCGCTCTTGTTGCCCAGGCTGGAGTGCAATGGTGAGATCTTGGCTCACTGCAACCTCTGCCTCCCAGATTCAAGTGATTCTCCTGCCTCAGCCTCCCGAGCAGCTGGAATTACAGGCATGCACCACTACGTCCAGCTAATTGTGTATTTTTAGTAGTGACGGGGTTTCTCCATGTTGGTCAGGCTGGTCTTGAACTCCCGACCTCAGGTGATCCGCCTGCCTTGGCATCCTAAAGTGCTGACATTACAGGCTTGAACCACCGCGCCAGCCTATAGGGATTTTTAAACACACTACACAGTAAGGTAGTAGGCTTTAACCCAACGTAGTTTCTCTCTTTATTTGTTCTTGTTGTTTCTGTCCTATGCCTTTTTTCTCATACTAAAAGAAAATCTTTTATCTGTTCTTTATAAACTAGGTTAGGGAATTTTTGTTCAATTTTATGTATAGGTGAGTATCAATTTGAAGTTCTGTTTAAATTTCTTATTCTTCGAACTTCAAAATATTCTGCCTTCAAAAACAAAGAATTCCTGCATATACTTCTATATATGTATTTTTATATTTATTTATTTTTTTTTGAGACAGGGTCTTGCTCTGTCACCCAGGCTGGAGTGCAATGGAGTGATCATGGCTTACTGCAGCCTCAGCCTCCTAGGCTCAAGTAATCCTGCCCTGTCAGCCTCCTGAGTAGCTGGGACTATAGGCATTTGTCACCACATCCTGGTTAAGTTTTTAAAATCTATCCTCCTGCCTCAGTCTCCCAAAATGCTGGGATTACAGGCATGAGCCATTGCACCAGCCTATATAGTTATTTATAATTTTGAAGGTACATTGTCAGAGTGTGTTAACTTCTAACATTTTCCTAGCCTCTACCATGGAGTAATATTGTACATTAATTCAAATCAGTTGTCAAAGAGTTAGTTATGATATCCTTAATCTAAAAACGTTATCTTTAACTACTATTCTCACACTGCGTTTGAAACCTGAGGGTTTCAGGGGAGTGAATGGGAGGGGTTGTTTTTGAAGCAACACTTCACAGGATCTCTATTATTATGATTTTCTTTGCAAAGAACAAAGGAACGTTTTGTCCATGATGTTCATATGGCATTTTGTTGTTGTTGTTGTTCAATACTGCAGCTCCCTGCCCCAAAGACACTCAAACGTATAGCTGTTTATACTTGTCTGGGTCTGATGATGAGGGGAGAGTTATTTTCAAGGTCACTAGGCTGTCTTCAGCCCTTGGACACATGGCAGAAAGTGGAAGAGACATGTTGACATGTAGACTTAGTCCATTCATGACAAGAACTTACTTTTTATGTTTTTGCTAGGCCTACCTTCCTTTCCTTGAAACTAACTAAAGGTTTCTTTGAGCTATGGCTTATTTTCCTCTTCACTGATTTGTGAGAGCTACTTTTAATGAAAGGGCTTAAATCTAACTTAAACCTAAACCAAGAGGTGGCATAGTATCTTTAAATAAAATCAGAAATGCCAAAATTCCTCATTTTGTATCCTTAACCATGGTTCATGATAACATCCTAAACATTCTCTTTACATAGTTAGGTATTTATATGCAACCACAGGCTTTTGAAGATTTGTATGTGTATGTGCACAATATAGAGTCACACTTATATATAGTTTATATATATAAGATATATTTTTGCAGAAGTACATTTATAGTTATTATATTTACATTGTGTGTGTCTGTAGTCTCACACAAATACATATGCGCATTCTTATAAAAACTCCATGTAGTTTATCTCAAGATTTGGGTAATAGTCTTAGAATATTGCTTTTCATTCTCAACCAAGAAGTTAGAAAGAGCTAATGAAAATCTTACTTTGATCCCTTCAAAAATATGCTTAGGAACAAACAGAAGCTCCAAGGATGAGAGTGATTTGACAAACTTTCTCAATTCTTGCAAAACTGGTTTCTGCAGAACCAAGCCAATGCATCAAATATATACAGCAGGTTCCTGGAAAACAAGGCACTATTGATGCTCAAGGCATGCTAGCAAAGACTCAGTACTTTGTATCCTCAAATCTCCTTCCGTTTGGATGGATCTTGCTGCCTAAGTTAGCAGGTTTGATTCATAGATTTGGGCCAACCCCATGCTGAAACATGCCGGCTGTGCCTAATGGCAGAGCCTGGAAGAGCAAATATCACAGAAGGTCCGTGTCACAGTTTCAGAAATGCCACCTCCCTAGTGTGATTCACTACACGAGATGCATAATGGGAATGCATGAGACAGGTGGGAAAGAGAGGGAGAAAAGAAGAAAGTGAAAGGCAGTTGGGGGAAGGGACAAAGAAAGAAGGCAGGGGAGAGAAGGAAATTAAAAACAGAGAAAAGAGAAGAAGAGGAATAGAGTGGAGGGAAGGGTGTTAGAGAGGAGGGAGGAAAGTGAATGCTGGAAAAGAAAAAGGAGGGAAAGGGTTGGCAAAAAGATGGGAGAAGAGGGATGCAAGAAAGCAGAAGTAGAAAGGGACCAGAGAGACAGAAATAGAACGAAGAGGGGGATGAGGAGACAAGGATACTCTTAAAGAAGAGGGAGATGGATAAAGAGGAAGAGAATTGCAGAATGACAGAGACAAAGGGGGGATAGAAAAGAGGAGAAAGAGGGAGGCTGTGCACATCTGTGTGGACCCTGCTAGCAGCTTAGCCAGGGGCCCAGGGCAGCATCTCAGAGCAGCATTGACATGGCCAGTACTATGAGGTTGGGTACCCCTGTCATCAGTCCCAGGGCTGGGGGCTGGTCCTCTCAGAAAATGCAAATCTCAGAGGGCCAGGCTCAGGCAGCTAGGAGTCATCCCCCTAATCACCAGGCTGCCTTTCTGATCTCAGCACAAGGGCCCTCTTGCACCCTTGATGAATTGCAGAGAACATTACGTTTTCTTTCTTCTGTTAGGGCTCAGGTTTCCAGAAGAAGGAACAAACACATAACAGGAAATGCTCCAGTAAAGCCAAGGAGGGCGTGGGTGGAAAGCAGAGGTTGTAATCCTAAAGCAGAGCCACCCACAGCGGTTCTCACCTCCTTTCCTAAGGTCACAGTCACACCATCTCCTTTTGGTAAACAGAAGGAGGTCCCGCCCAGGAAGGAGGAAGACCCAGTCATGAAAAACAAATGACAATAGCTCTGAGATCAGGACTCTTCATCTGGAGTCTTTTTTCTCTAGGCAGCCTGTGGACATTTCAACTAGAATTATCAGGCTTAGCAAATATACATACAGATGCCCAGTTCAATTTGAATTTTAGGTAAATTATGAATAAAGTTTTAGTAAAAGAAATACTGTTTTAGGATAAGTATATCCCGTGCAAAGAGAGGAAGGGAGAAACTCTAAAAGGTGGGTGGTAAAATAAGATGGGGAGGAGAGACAGAGTAGCAGAGACAAACAAATGCAATCACCGGGACATACTGATACTACAGTTATTTGTTTTTTTTTTTTTTTTTTTTTTGTTGTTGTTGTTTTTTTTTGAAACAGAGTTTTGTTCTTGTTACCCAGGCTGGAGTGCAATGGCGCGATCTCGGCTCACCGCAGCCTCCGCCTCCTGGGTTCAGGCAATTCTCCTGCCTCAGCGTCCTGAGTAGCTGGGATTACAGGCACGTGCCACCATGCCCAGCTGATTTTTTGTATTTTTAGTAGAGACGGGGTTTCACCATGTTGACCAGGATGGTCTCGATCTCTTGACCTTGTAATCCACCCGCCTCGGCCTCCCAAACTGCTGGGATTACAGGCGTGAGCCACCGCGCCCGGCCCTACAGTTATTTGCTTATCGGAAACACAAATTGAACTTGGTGTCCTATATTTTATCTGGTAGTCATAATTTCAGGTCTATTTTTCCCCGTAAGTTATTTTTCTAACTTATTTTTACTAATTTCATTATTTCATCCACCCTTTTTCTATCTATTGGTTAATGGTAGATACTAGGATTTCATCCTCACAACATACCAATTTTCTACTAAATGGAAAAAAAAAAAGAAAAAGAAAAAGAAAAATTACTAAACTCTCATTCTGTGTACCAAGGTTTATTATGTTTTATTTTGCTTTCATATGAGCACCTTCCTTGATTCAAGCAATATTTCGTTAGAAGGAAAAGTAATGCATTTCCTTCTTTCAATAACAGAAAACCTGGTGTGTGTTGAGAAGTGGGTCAATTGGTTGAATAAATTTTTGAGTGAAGATCCAGAGAGCGGAAAGGAGATTGAGGAGGGGCAGTTGGGGAGATGAGATGGCACAATTAGATATCCTGTTCCTGTGTGTGTCCTGTGTGTGGGTGGCATGGATCCCCTGTCTCCAAAAGCATTTGGAAGGAGCTATATCACTGCCTTCCTGGAGGAATGGTAAGTAAGAAGTGAGAACAAATGATCTCTAAGATCCCATCTAACTTAAACCTTTTTCTGGCATTGATTTTAAAAATGGACCTATGTGTATTAAGAGCCTTTTCTGTAGTCCAGTGAAAAACTCTGTCATAGAGCTTCATCCTTTTGTAGAATGTATCCTATCTGCTCTCAGAAAAAATAGCACAGGAAACTTGGGAATGAAAGAAAATGACTAGGCTAAAATTTTATACTTTCCAGCAAATATTCTCATAGAATATCAGGACACTATCTGGGCTTTGGAATGATTCAATCATCTCTTGGTGAAGTGCCAATGGGTTGGGTGGAATGTGGAGGTTACAAATAGAAGGATACAATTATGGAAATGTATCAATGGAAGAGTGAAAATGTAAAATGAAGAAGACTAAAAAAAATAACTGGGCAAACAGTGTCCTGACACCATTGAGAAACAGAAAACCAATCCCAAATTGAATGGAGCATTGTTTAAGGTGGAGTGTAATGTGTGCTGCTCCTTCTCTCCAAAATGTAGAGTCTCTTTCGTGGGTATGTAGCCACAACAGTTTAGAACTCAGAAAAGAATTAGCCAGAGCCTAGGCCTTAGAGAATGGGCTGCATCTGTTTTGAATACTTTCAATGCCCCAAGTGTAGGCATTGACCTCCTGTCAGAGAGGGCTCCAAACTGCAACCCCAGAAGATATATTGATCTAGAAAATGTTTATACAAGTGCTTACATACGTGAAAATAAATCTTCTGTACCCTTGGCATATAAGTTAAAGATATTCTAGAACCATGCACCATCACATTTTTTTTCTTTTTCTTTTTTGAGAATTGGGATGCAATATAGCATCTGGGGAAAGATAAATGAAGAAAATCCAATACATGCACAGATGTTACTCTACATTTATGTGGTACTTCAGACTTTACATACGACTTGGGGTTGGCTGCACGTCCATGTGGAATTTTCCCAACATTGCTATGAGGTAGGAATATTAATAACATTTTTGAGATAAGGAACAGGAACTCAAGAAGTGAAGATCCAGTCAGGGACCAGTATCAGGGATTCTGACATTAAAGTTTCATGCTTTTCTCACTCCACCAGAGGTGACTTGGTGATGTCATATGACTGACAGAAAGTAAACTGATCTTTACAACCTTAATTTGTCCCCAGACAAGTTACAGAGCCTAATGAAAAAGGGAAAAAATTGCAACACAGCGATTAATTACTGAGTTGTGGCATCACATCCCTGCTCCATCACATCATTTACTTGCTGTATGACTTTGGACCAGTTTCTTTCCTTTCTCAGCCTTAGTGTTTTTGAACTGTAAAATGGGTTTAATAATAATATTTTCTTCAAGGCTGTTGTGAGGATTGAATATATTCATATATGTAACATTCTAATTATAGACAATTCCCTACCTACACTTATTATTGTATCTAGGCACGGAGTCTAATTCTTCTTCACTGTTAACTTGCACATTAGTCTAGGATGTTGCTTGTGGGCTTTTGTTTGTAAGCTTGCTCTAAGAAATCAGGCACTTTGAAAAAAAAAAAAAAAAAGGATTAAGAACTTCACCAAAAAGTAATTTATCTTAAAGTCTAGCCAAAAAAATCCATACAAATATTTCCTAACCATTTTGAGAAGTGGGTAAAAGGATCAAAAATCAAGTGTGACATGTGGAACCAAGCATATTAGCAACTAATATAGCTTGGCTTGCAGGAAATGTGCAAAAAAGAGAAAATGTTCATTGTGATCCTGCAAAGGAGTATCTGTGCTTTGTCAACATCAATTTCATGTAAATGTCTTTACATTTCCAAAGCCCAGGAGATAACCTTGTATTGTTAAAGCTAGGATTTTGCTGATAGGATATTAGAAGATGAAGCATTTCATGACACTGTTATTTAATTTGGAGAGAAAAGATAGACTTTGGAAATAAATTAAGACTACCAATTTCAACACTAAGAGGGTCAGAGCAAGGAGAAATTCTGGAAACGTTTTAAGATCATGAGAGGCCTATACACCAGGGATCTGTGTGCAGACAGGAAGTGCAGATCAAGACAGTAGCCTTGGGCTCTCAGCTGAACCCTGAATTAAGTAAAGTGATAACAACATAGGATGAGGGCATGCTTTCTTTTCATTTCCCTCTCTCTCGCTCTTTTTTTTTTTTTTTTTTTACAATACATTCTTTTTTTCTTAAGTTAAAAGAAAGAAGATTTCAGTCTTTGAAAACGATCTTTTTTTTTTTTTTTTCTACCTATTAAGAACCAAGAGGAGAGAGGAGAAAGGGAATTGTCCCATGCCTGTCCACTGGGGAAAGGAGACAACTGTTTATAATTTGATGAGCTTGCAGCAGGAACACCATAAAATTAAACTAAGTAGAAGACTAATTCGACGTTGGGGATGGGGAAACATTCTAGTAAAGAAGCAACTTGTAAACTCGTAAAATGAGTCATATAAAGTGATGTCTCAAGAAAAATAACTAGTGATATGTAATTTAGGAAATGTAGATGCTTCATCACTCTAAGAAAATTAGTTTACAAATACATGATACTCAAGGTCACAGTTGAGTGGCATGTCTGGAGGTATTAGTGGCGAAACTAGCTGTACTTAAAGTAATAAAAAAGTATATTATGTTTCTATAAAGCTCTTGGTAATAAAAACCAGTAGGAATAAGCAAACCTAGGAAACATTTTGAAATAAGAGTTATTTGATATGGAGACCTCAATTTTCCAACTCAAGTCATTTTTCTCCATTTCTATTCATGTTGCTACCACAGCCCCTCCCTCACCCCACCTCTCCCTGTGGCTCAATTCCCTCATATTCCTTCTTCCTTCTGTATTCATTAATTCCCAATCTCATATAGGAGTCTGAAACTCCAGTACTTAGAGTTATTAAAAGTGATATGAGATGATCATATTTTACCTTCCCATTTCCAGAATTGCATTTTAATAAAGATCAAAGATTAATGCTAAGGTAATGATTTCACATGGCATTCAAGATTGTGGCCAGAAAGTGAGAATATGGAGGAAAGGGAGTTTGACAAGGAAAGGATCAACTAAAGGGTCTTAATGAAAACATACTATGTTAAAAAAAAATCCCTTTTCTACATATTTGCACCAAGGGTACTATGCTTACTTCAGAAGGTAGAATTTAGTCCTTCTAACCACCAACCAAATGAAATCTGCATTTCTCAAATAGCAAAGAAAGACGATTTTCTGCAATACCCTTATTATGGTTTTTCTTTGCTAGTATCTTAAAAACACTTTAAATGGTAAAAGAGAAATTGCTTGTGGTTTAAACATACAGAGGGCAAGATACTTTATCCTCAACTTTTTGATTTCTTCAAATACTTACAAATTATTCTCAGTAGAAAAATTAGACTCATTTTCTTCACAAGTCTATGAGACAGACTACATAACATGCTAACATAAGTGGCTCTGTTGCATTTCAAATCTCCAGTCATTGGAACAATTGGTTGATTTTGGCAGTCTCCATGACTAATGCATTAACTCCAACCTATCAAATGAACTAAAACTGGGTGTGTTTGAATATTTGGTCTACAGATAAGCCTATTGGGGGCATTCAAACAAATGAGGTGGACTTGATTGTTCTGGTTCTTTCAGGTTACATTCAGGGGAAAGGTTGCACAACAGTTTATTAGAGCCAAGCCAAAAACATCCATTTCAAAAATCTTTCTTTAAACAATATGACATCTTTGGATTTTGCAAAATTTTGTTACTTCAAATTAAAAGCTTATTAGAAGCAAGTCTTCCCTGCAAACTGACATATTCAATTACAATCATCTGTTCTAGAGAACAGACTGTGTCTAGACGAAGAATACCACTGTGGCTTAGAAGGAACATGATGCGTTACAGCGGCTGATTCTTGGGCTGGGTGACTGTTTTTATGATCTGCATTGGGAAAGCCATGTGATAAACTATTTTGCAGCTTCCCAAATGTGTGTAGGTATGAACAACCTCAATGGTTATAGCCATAAACAAAACAAGATTGAATTATGGCAATGTGTTGTGATGGGAGAAAAACACATTGGCCAAAAATAAATATGAAACAGTGGCATTAAGAATGCAAAATAAAAGCAAGCTAACAAAACCAGATTAATATAAATTGAAGCCAAGACTCTATACTTCAAGGGATAAAGAATTCTAGCCTTTGTTCCATGTTCTAGGATCCTAACAACTGTGTTTAAGGCAGGGGGTGTGGAGTTATTTATTCACATGTACATGGAATAAGAACAAGCAGTTGGCTGCTTGTAAGAATTAAGCATCTGTCTTGGAGGCTTCCTTTCAAACAGAGCCGTACTGAGTGCATACCATATGAAAGCAAATAGGCGAGGGGAACTACTGTTATAGAAATTTGTAAGAAAGCAGTCTTCCTGTTTTCAAATGTTTAGGCTTAAATGCATGTTTAGCCTTTCAGCAAGCAACAACGAAGTAGACATGTTTGATCTTATGAAGAATCTCAGTTTGAATCAATTTCCGTAAAGATGAGTTTATACATGCTATAAATCACACATGCTTTGCGAAGCCACTGCCAGTATGTAAGAAAAGGATTCTGCTCCACCCCTGCCCCGCACCCCACCAACCCTTAAAGTCGGTCATTTTGAGAGACTGAAAATGCAATCATTGTCAATTTTCTGGTTTCCATGGCTTAGAAATCTGAGAAGGCAGGGGTTCATTTCTTAGTAAATTTGCCCCCTAGGTTAAAGAAGGAAGACACAAATAAAAGGAGAGGACATGGCGCATGGTGGTTGCTAAGAAACATGCAACTGAACACAGGCTGCCCCTTAATAATGGCCAGAGGGGGTGTGAGCTGTGATAACATCGGCCGTGATTGCTCTGCCTCCTGGCCCAGCAGGGGCCACTGCTGTGGGTAAAATGAAAAGGAAGGCAGTCTTGTTAGGGAAAATTTAAGAAGACCTGGAAAGGGAAATGAAAACCTGAGGCCCTTCCCACACTGAGATGGTGCTACAGGTGCCCTGAGGGAAAAGGTATGCTTTGTGTTATTTTCCACTAGTAATGAAGGTGGATTGGATTAGGAATGATTCACATGCTGCTACTTGCTCACCTGGTAGCTGACAGCTCTTCTTTGAAAGACCTAGGTCCTGTGAATTCATTTATCAGGATTCAGTGAGTCAACCCCTGTTCTTGACTTAATCAGTTCTCAACAAAAGGAGAAAGGGACTTTAGTTCTGACCAAGTGAGCTAACTAGCCCCAAACAGCCATAATATAGACGTATCATGCCACTGACATAATCAGCACAGCCCAGAAGTCCATAGTGCAGCCTCTGGGGTCTGGGTGCAAGTTCTAATCCTTCTAGTTGGTGACCTTGGGTGAGTTACATGGACTTCTTAAGCCTTGGAGTCCTGATTGTGTTTAACAGGGGCAGAATAATATAACCTCCATGCATGCTTATTTTCAGCCTGATGCCACTTCTCCCTTTCTACTAGCAACATACTCCCCTCTCTAACTTTAGGGAAATCCCCAGCCAACACATGGTTCCAGAGGGGTTTGCCAATGAGAATACAAACACCCTGACCAAAACCCACTCTACTTCAGCTACAGTAATTGGTCTGATGGGTGGCAATGACTCAGACCAGGTTGATCAGAATCCTGCCATTGGGATTTAAAAACTGGATTGAAATAAAAGTTCAAGTATGATCAGGGGAAGCACTTTTTTCCCAGTGGTGAAGCTGCCAGAGCTAGTGTTAACCACATTTCCTCTCAGTGGATCAAGCTGGACTACAGAGGAAGAGAATGACAGTGACAAGTAAAGACATGCAAAAATGAAAGAAAGAAACTCTTAAGGTCATTTGAATATCTGACTCAAGTTCCTGAGTTCTCCAGGACCATCCTGGTTCTCACCTCCCAAAGATCTAGATGATATTTAGATAATAAAATGCATGTAAAGTGTATAGTACAGTGCCTGGTACATAGGATTTAATAAATGTTTAAATTATTACTATTGAGTGGGAGAGAATCATTCCTCCTCTCTCATGCTTGGATGAAAAAGTTCTTGGAAAAAGCTGCTTCTCCCCACCACCCCATTTATTAACTAAGCCTCACAGAAAGCGGCATGCCCAGGATGGAGGAAAGGGGGCACAATGTGACTGCAGAGTGGTGATCTGCAGCCGAGTGGCATTGTTGACAAGCAGACATCACCCTATCCTACCACCTGACTGCAGTCTCCAAATGGCCTCATTCTTAGCAGTAAAGAATTCCAGTTTTCATCAAATTAAATGCAAACAGCAAAAAGAGAAGCGTTCGACAGAAGCATTACAAAGACAAGGTTCTGGCCCTGCTTCTGCCACTTGTAAGTTAAAGGCAGAGCATTATGTTTGTAGTAGCCCTTTAAGAAGTGGTAGAAATGGGGAGTTTTCCCTGTGTGTTTATAGCGTTTTTGAGAAGATCCCATCTTTTGACATGTGTGAACTGTAGAGACCTTGAGAATGTATGAATTGTTATTATTTTCCTAGAGGGGTAGAGAAGAATTGGTTTTGTGACTGGGGACATTTCTACACATGTAAAGAAGAGGGTAGAATCAAAGAGCCTATCAGTTAAAATATTCAGCATCTTCTGTGTGTTACACTGGATTGTAACACAAGTGGTTGTGTTACAACCACTGTTCTTGTGATGTTCAGCGTCTGTTCACCAAAACAGACCCAGAGATGAGAACTAAGAGAGCAATGAAATCCCAGAAGAAGAAACAATGACTTAAGTGTGGGAGGAGGCCAGGGAAGGAGACACGAAAGAGTTAATATTTGATATGGGTTTTGACTGTTCACTGGGTAGAGGAGGGAGGCATTCCTGAGCAGAGACAATTATGCTCAAGGAGTCAAGGTGGTGGTAAAGTGCAGGGTATGCTTGTGAAGAGCCAGAGAGACAATGTGGATTGTGGCTAAAACACAAGATGTATTAAAGTAGTAGCTCTAACCTTCTTCTGGAACAGACATAGCTAAGGGCTGTTGTACTTCTTGACACCTCAGTACAATTGACACAATACCTTATGGCCACACCCACTACAAATTTTTAGGCTTGTATAAATCCTAAATTAAGATATCTGGGAATTTCCAGTGGGTTACTATTTCCAAGGTTGTTCAGCTCTCTGGATCATGCACATTTGAACATTGCCTCTTTGCTTTTTGCCTGAAATTTTGTACCTTCCAAAATCATTCACATACCTTAATTGACATTCCTGAGTGTAGGAGTCTTTTCTGAAGATTTTGGTTTGTCAAATTGCAGGCTTCCACCATTTTCCTAGCCACACTCACTCATTTCCCATTATAGAGTCCTTTGGAATCCAAATACTTCTTGCTGTATGATGCAGAGGAATTATCCTCTGTCCATCTAGGGGTAAAACTTATTCCTCCACTTGTCTCATGCCCAGTGGTTTAGAAATGAATTTTTGTTGTTTGAACAGGCATTTTGGATCTCACTGTCCACCCTAGGCAGCTTATTAAAAATATTTCTCTAATACGAATTCTGATACCTACAAAGGTAATCACAAATTTTCCATCACTCCACAGACAAGGCAAAATTTACTAAATGAAAATAGTATGAGTTGCTATGGAGAAGGTGAAAGGTGATGAAAAGAAGAAACGGCTTGGGAGAGAGCCATGGTTGCACAGCCAATGCTGTTGATATCCAGCTAAGCAGAGGGAGGGAAGCCATTGAAAACTTTGGAACTTGGGAGTTTGGCGTTCAATTCATGTGTTAGTGGGGTCAGCGTGAAGACAGGTTGAAGACTGGATGTGATGGGGGAGAGACTAGATGAAGGAAGAGCAGTCCGAGGGAAGAGCAGTCTGAGGGAAGAGCAGTCAGAGGCCATTCATAATAGTTGAGGACATAATTGATGAGGATTAGCATGACAGTGAGAGCTTATGCAGTGGCAGCTAGAACATGAGTTCTATAGAAATCTATGAGTCAGAGGATTCAAAAATATTCACAGTTCATTTTCAATTCAAATATTTGTGAATTTCAAGGGAGAGCCATCCTTCCAAAGTTACAACCTCATGTGCTCATTTAAATGATGCACACATTTTCTTAATCGGGGAAAGGATATGAGTAATAAACTCAGTCAATGGCTGGTGACTTTTGAAATCCATTTTGAATATTATTTCACATGCTTTTAAGTTTTTAGAAGTCTATCTGGCTTGACTATTTAAGACAGTCACTAGAACTTTCTTAGGTCTTTTTGTGATCTCAAATTCATCTTTGTCGTAGCCTATTAATTTACTGCAGACATACATTTCCATTTACCTAATAAATGACAATTTGTGTTGTGTGTTTTTAAAAATTTTCTCCTAGGCCTTAAACTCATTTATGAATGGAAGTCTTCCTATCTCATTAACTTCCCTATTGTGTGTATTTAGAATCCACTTATTATGTGTTCCTTCCAACCCCAAATTTGTGAAAAATCGCCTTCTAACAATTCCTCACATAGTATCTGTGCTCCTTCAAAACGATAAGCTACAAACACTAGGTCTGATCATACCGGGGAAATAAGAGTGATTTCTTTTTTTTTTTTTCTAGGCATGTCAATTTTTGAGCTTCTGGGATCCATTTAGTGAGCTGGAGATGATAATAGCTCATGAGATTCTAGCAGCCCAAATCATTAGGAGCTTATATAGTCTTGCTGTCCCGGGACTAATATATTTTTGTTGACAACTGGCTCCAGCTTCTCCCACCCAGCTGGCCTGTCTCCTGTTTATTATCCCTGGGGTCTCCCTCCAAGCAACTCTACTGTTCTCAGGCCTCAGCCCATCTAACAGGCTGTCATGATGCTCAGACACAGAGTCAGTGGTAGCAGGGCCAGATTCAATTCCCAGCACTCTTCCACAAGACAGAGAACAATTAAATATGAAAACTCACCTTTGATTTATTAGGTATATTTTGTGGAGTCTAAAATGAAACAAGTCAACACAGTTCACGTCTATATTGCTGGCATTACAGATTTATATATTCCAACCAACTCAGGAAAAGGTTTGAGCTACAGATAAGTGCATATTTATAGGTTATTGATGTCTTTACATTGAGGTAAACTTTTCTGTTAAGTTATATGAATTGACTATAATGTTGGGAAGTCATCACCTGAGAAATTTATCTTTACGAATTAACCCAACCCTGAAAGCTAGTGGGAACTGTAACCATTATGGTAAAGTGATTGAATGGAAAACAAAGTAGCATTCAGGGAGATGTAAAACTAATTTCAAGGTTATCAATATATCCATTGATGGTTGTGCAGCACGTATGCAATGTCATCCCAAAGAAGAATAACTTCATCTACAGTGTGCAGTAGATAATGGGTTGTAAGCTAAGCAGGGGTCTGGCCCCTAGTACTTTAAACCTCATTAATTAAATCTATGCCAGAGAAACCTATGACAGCATGTCAGTGTTATAGGTGGGGGGACACACACAGATGCTCTCATAAGGCAAAATAGTCTTTGCTACTGCTATTTTAAGGATCCCTTCTTTCTACTGCTTCCCTGCAGTCAGTTCTGGAATGATACATATTTCTCATTTCTTCAGAGTATATTATTTCTGGAAGTTTCTAAGGCCATCCTTGTGCATAGTTGCACTGCCTAGTGTGGAGGGTTTTGTATATATTAATTGACAGAAATGCCTTTGTTAATAGTTCACTATTTCCCTATCCTCTCTTCCAACCTTGTCTGAAATTTCCATCAAGGTGACTCTTCCCTGATATTTGACAAGACCTGAAAGAGTTTTGTTTCCAAGACACTCATAAACTGTAGACACTACATGGAAGAGGAAGGCACAAATGGGCCAAGCAGAGATGTCACTACTAAAAAGGAGTGAGGCTGAGGAGAAGACCAGCACGTTGCTACTGAAAATATAGCCCATGAACCAACAGCATCAGCATCTTCTGGCAGCTTGGTAGAAACACAGAACCTCAAACCCCACGCTGCTGGGTCAGAGCATGCCTTTTAACACGATGATTTATGTGCATATCTTGAAGAAAGAGGGGCAGCACTGTTAGGAACACAGATGGCCAGACCAAGATGACCCAAGAGATGGTTGAGGATTGTATTAGGTTGTTTTTGCATTGCTATAAAGAAATACCTAAGGTTGAGTAATTTATAAAGATAAGAGATTTAATTGGCTCATGATCCTGCAGGCTGTACAGAAAGCATGGTGCCGATGTCTATTCAGTTTCTGGGGTGGCTTCAGGAAGCTTACAGTCCTGGTGGAAAGCAAAGGGGAAGCAGGCACATCACTTAGCAAAAGCAGGAGTGAGAGAGAGACCAAGAGAGAGAGAGGGAGGGAGGTGCCACACACTTTTAAACAGCCAGCTCTTGAGAGAAGTCACTATTGCAAAGACAGCACCAAAGGCATGGTGCTAAACCATTCATGAGAAATCCACCCCCATGATTCAATCACCTCCAACCAGTCCCCACCTCCAATACTGGGGATTACAATCCAATAGGAGATTTGGGCGGGGACACGTATCCAAACTATATGAGGAATAAACACGCTATTTTGCCTCTTCTGGAGCAATATTCTACCCACTGGTTGCCAAAGCAGTTTGACCATCTGATTCGCTGCTTACAGCTATACATTTCAAGATCATACCCCAGAGATTCATATTTCACTGATCTGAGGAGGGGCCCAAGAACCTCAATTTTTAGCAAGCACCTGGGTGATTTTCCTAGAACTGGCCAGGATTTGAATCTTTTACAGATTACTCTATATCCCAACTAGCTACTCTTCAGCCTCCTGAGTGGTCACAGAAGTTTTCAATCCTCTGTGAGGTTAGAAAAAAAAAAGACCTTGATATATAAAAATCATAAGGAGATGAGTCATGGAAGGAACTGCTGCTGGTTCTAAGCCACCAGTATAAATTCCTGGCCATCGCAGACATGGAGGCTCATGCCTGTTATCCCAGCCCTCTAGGATTACAGAGGGGAGACTGAGGCAAGTGGATCACTTGAGGTCAGGGGTTCGAGACCAACATGGTGAAACCCCGTCTCTACTAAAAATACTGGACATGGTGGTGTGTGCCTGTAATTCCAGCTACTTGGGAGGCTGAGGCACAAGAATTACTGGAACCCAGGAGGTGCAGGTTGCAGTGAACCAACATCACGCCACTGTACTGTAGCCTGCATGATGAAGCAAGACTCTGTCTCAAAAAACAAAAAATAAAAATAAAATAAAATAAACTCCTGGCCATCAATATCAGGATGTGGCTGCTCAGTAATCCAGTAACTTTCTCAAATCCATGGCCATTTTCAGAGTTGTTACCATGAAAATCTCAAGTTACAGACCTACATTTGGTGTTGCCCTGACTAGTATAATCCAAGACAGCTGATGAGGTGTAAGTCTTTATTTAGAAGCATATTTGTGAACACATATTTGTTGAGAGGAAAATAAAATGATTTAGAATGTGGGGTGGGTAGAGGGTTGTGTCTTCAGTATCATAATAATGCTTGATTCTGATGTTGTGATCTCATCAGAGAATTATAAAATATCTGGCCAGGTCTGGTAGCTCATGCCTGTAATCCCAGCATTTTGGAAGGCTGAGACAGGCAGATCAGTTGAGGTCAGGAGTTTGAGACCAGCTTGGCCAACATGGCAAAATCCAGTTTCTACTAAAAATATGAAAATTATCTGAGTGTGGTGGCACAACCCTGTAATTCCAGCTACTTTGGAGGCTGAGCTGGGAGAATTGCTTGAACCTGGGAGGCAGAGTTTGCAGTGAGCCAAAATTGTGCCACTGTACTCCAGCCTGGGCAACAGAACAAGACTCCATCTCAAAAAAAAAAAAAAAATCAATGTAGGGTGCCTTGTTTCACTTAGATATTTCTTAAAACAAGGGTCTTGGCCAGGCACAGTGGCTCATGCTTGAAATCCTAACACTTTGGGAGGTCAAGGCAGGCAGATCACTTGCACCCAGGAGTTTGAGACCAGGCTGGACGAAACCCTGTCTCTATGAAAAAAAATACAAAAATTAGCTTGGCATGGTGGTTCATGTCTGTGGTCCCAGCTACTCAGGAGGCTGCAGTGGTAGGATCGCTTAGCCTGAGAGGTTGACCCTTCAGTGAGCCAAGATCATGTCACTGCACCCCAGCCTGGGTGACAGAGAGACCTTGTCTCAAACAACAACAACAACAACAACAACAAAACCAACCAACCAAATCAAAAAATTGTCCAAAATAAGAGGAAATTTCAAGCCCCATTGTTGGTCAACTGTCAGCATTTGCCCACTTTGGCCCCTCTTGAGGCTTCAGAAGAAACACCCACTCATATGGTTTAGATATTGTCCCCTCCAAATCTCATGTTGAAATGTGATCCCCAATGTTGGAGGGGCCTAGCAGGAGGTGGATTGTGGAGGTGGATCACTCAAGAATGGCTTAGCACTATCCCTTTAGTGATAAGTGACTCCTTGCTCAGTTAGTTCACATGAGATCTGTTTGTTTAAAAGAGCCTGGGACCTCCCCCTTCTCTCTCTTGCTCCCTCTCTTGCCATGTGACATGGCTGTTCTCCCTTCCTCTTCCACCATGACTGTAAGCTTCCTCAGGCCCTCACTGGAAGCAGATGCTGGCGCCATGCTTCCTGTACAGCCTGGAGAACCATGAGCCAAAATGTACTTATTTTCCCTATAAATTACCTAGTTTCATGTATTTCTTAAGAGCAATGCAAACAGACTACCATGCTCACCTCTCCACAGTGTCCACTCCTCTCTTCAAGTCATAGGAAGCCAGGGAGCTTCTCCTGCAAGGAAACTTGCCTCACATGCCAGCAGAGTTTGGAAATAGTTTTCTTTTCTCCAAAGATGCCAAGGTAAGGAGTATAGTGCAGGGGCCAAGGATGTGAATTCTTGTGTCAGTCTACCTACCTCAAATCGTACTCAATTCTTAAAAGCTAGGACACCTTAGGCAGGTTACCCAGAGTTCCTGTGCCTCACATTGGTACTTAAGAAATGGGATAATCATAATACCTGTGTCACAGAACTGTTGAGAGGATTAAATGAGAAAATGCAGGGCCATCTTTCTGGTAGATAGCATTGTCAGTCTGGTAGATAGCCCCAAATAGCCTCTTTGCCTAGAATTCTGTAAGAGCCCATGGAAGCCAACTACCTAGATACCTTCTTTCTTGTCCTCCTGAGTTTCCAGATTTCTCCATCCCCTGCAGGGAAACTGGCACTCAAGTGGTGATATTGCTCTGTAGTGTAGCCTATGATGTGAGGATGGGATTTTTGCCTTTCTTGCTCACCTCATCTCTCAGAGTCTTGACCCTACTAAGGCAGCAAACCACACTGCCATGTGTGTACCTATGCAACAATCTTACATGTTCTTCACATGTACCCCAAAACCTAAAATGCAATACAAAAATAGTGTAGAAAAAAAATAATTATTGAAATGACTTTTCTCATTTCAAGTTATAACACATCTGAAATTAACTTGCCCAGTTATAATACATCTGAAATTCTAAAGGCACTGCCTCTACCTGTTGTGCAAATCCCCTTCCATCTATAGTCTCTGGCCTAAAACCAGTTGAGATGAACCCTCCTCCTCTGGAAGTCCTACCTCTTTCTGAAGGTAGGTGCCTGCTGAATCTGGCCCCTGTGGCCGTTTGCTCAAGTGGCTTCTACAGTTTTAAGGGGAAGTGGGACTAAGACATGTGAAAAGGGGAGGGTGGAAACTGAAATCTTAAAAGACAAAACAAATGAGCACTGAGCCCCCAGTTTGTATGTGTAAATCCATGGGAATCAAAGGCTTGCAGAACGGTGGCAGTAGTTGGCTGTCTAACTGGGAGGATGAATAGTATGCTATGTGCTGGTTTGGCTGAAAAGACTGTCTTTCCTAGTAAGCAAATTATTGATTATAAACTGTTATGATTCCTTCGGAGCCATTGCGGCCAACCATATTATTCTATCTGCCTTAAATGCCTGCTGTGTTCCCATGCCAAAACCCTTATGAAATTTCCACTGGAAAAAAAATGAGTAGCAAATTCAGGTCTCAGTGCTCATATATAATTTCAGATTTCATTAATAGTTATTAAATATATGCCCTGGGGAAGGATAAAGTTCCTCATATGAATGGAAAGAGAATTGAATTTATAAATAAGGTGACTCTGTTTTCAAGGACTGTTCATTAGACACATCCAGGACACACTTAGAAAAATCATTTAAATGAAAGGTGTTTAAAATCTTACAGGATAAAAAACAATGCAATGTTAGGAAAAGATAGGTTTGCTCAAAAAAATTTTAAAAACAATTAAGTTGGAAACATTTTTCTCTGTCTGGAGTTTGAAAATGAACTTTGGGGAAAATTTTAAAAAGTCATAAGATATTTTTATATCACTGGGTGCGGTGGCTCATGCCTGTAATACCAGCACTTTGGGAGGCCAAAGTGGGCGGATCAGCTGAAGCCAGGAGTTTGAGACCGGCTTGTTCCAATATGGTGACATCCCATCTCTACTAAAAATGCAAAAATTAGCCAGGCATGGTGGCGGGCACCTGTAATCCCAGCTACTTGAGAGGCTGAGGCAGGAGAATTGCTTGAACCCAGGAGTTGGAGATTGCAGTGAGCCGAGGCTGTGCCACTGCACTCCAGCCTGGGTGACAGAGCTAGACTCTGTCTCAAAAAAAAAAAATTATTTATTGTGTCCCCAAAATATCCACGTCTAGAAAACAGTGATGGATATATTGGTAGGTGGCAAACTGGATGCTAAAAAGCATGTTGAAAATTGGTATTCATCTTTTTTAAAAGCTACAATTATAAAAAGAATACAATAGGCTAGTTAAGTAATTTTGACTAAGCAAAGCCCTTTGAAGTTTTAGGCGACTAAGCCACATAACCTGGGCAATATCTTCTGTAGTAGGAATTGTCAAAAGTCCAAGTAAAAAATTCAAATCCTTTTCAGACCCATCGTAAATCTCCCGAAAAGCTATACAAATGTAGTTTTAGCTTAATGTGAATAAGCAGATAGAGAAGGTTTGAAAGAGATATTTAAGTTGGCAAAAGTTTGGAAGAGCAGAGCAGTTGGTTTTGTTTTTGTTTTGTTATGTTATGAGGGCAAATAAAATATTTGCCTGAGTGCAAAGAGAGATACTGTTGAACTGAAGACATTTTTGGAACAGGTGAGTTCTCTGATGTCTTTTTCCACTGAATTGTCTAATCAGAAAAGAATAAACAAGAGAGTTTTGTTGTCATTTGTCAGCCTGCTGTTACATGAGCTGCCACGAGAGATTAAAATGTACAGAATGCCTTCAGACGTTGTGGGTTCAAATGTTAGCTTTTCTCACTAAAAAATGTACTCTGCTATATTTTATATGAAAAATGCTGTTGTAAATAACTTTAACATAACTGTTGAAGCTGTAAAGACAATTTTTCTATTTGAATTTATCTCATAAGACACCGTGAAATGAAATTTTATCTTTTAAAATAAACACTTCGCAAACACAGAGAGACTGAGATCAAGAAAGCCTTTCCTCCTGCTTTATCTTGTTTTCACTTCCCGAGTCAGCAGGCTGCACTGTATGATGGAGATGTGATTAGCCTGGTCTGTGGAACCAGAGGGCCATTTTCTATGCCCCTGCAATCTCCATGATCAGTTTAGGGTCTAGGGAATATTTCCCTTGGAAAGTTCACATCATCTCAAATGAAAAGTCTCGTTATTCAAAAACAGTAATTATTTAGTTGCAAAATATATTAAACATAATTCTTATTTTTATTGTTTTGCTAGGTAGCCAAATTCAAAGTTGTCACCAAACATATGAAAATGTTGGGTTTTATATTACCCTTAAAATATTTTTTCTTATAAGTTTGTTTCTAAGATATGTGATTTTTACCAGGCTGTTGCTCATACCAACAGTACAACTCCAGCGAACTTGCAGGAAATGTTTGAAAAAGTAATCCTAAAGTGACATTGATAGAGGGGATAAGCATGAAAATGCTAATGTAAATCCTATTTAGCTAGTTGTAAGTTAGACTGTGGTTGAAGTTTGTTTGTAGACTGATGATTTAAACAGAGATGGTTTGGAAAAATAAGCAAAAAGCAAATGCATATTCAAATATATCCCCCATTAAGACAGAGCAGTAAAAAAGTGATTCATGAAGAAGATTGTAGAAAATAAAAACCTACTCCTCTCCCTAAAGCAGTAACGAAAGTAGAAAAACTGAAGAATATTGAAACATTTTCATTGTTCAATATACAGATTTTTTTTATTGTTGTTGTTCAAGAGTTGCTGATGGTAGATAGTAAGTAACCTGGCAATGAGAATGGAAAAAATGAATTCTAAAAACCAAACAAACTAAATGTCAGATGATGCTTTCATGTAGCGAAGGGAGTTATCTGTCTTTTCTTGAGGAGCATAAGAAAAAGAACAGATTTACCCCCTATTTCATGGCAAAGACATTTGGTAAAAGGCAGACTTAACAGCATGACTAAAACAGAATCCCACCAGCCCCCAAGCCAGGGGTCCTTATCAACAGCATAAAAGCTCAGGTGGCAGCTGTGGAATTCCAGATGAACTAAGAAATGTGGAGCGAGCCAACCAGTTCAGCAGAAAAGAATGTCAACAATTTCCCCATGGACGCCGGGGAGCCTGTTGCTGGGGAGCCTGTTGTGAGCACATCTCTTTAGTCTTCAGGGAAACAGAGGCACATGAAGAACAGCTCCAGGAACTGAGAAAGAGTTCCAGAAATTTTAGAATGTCAGAGATGGCCCACTGAAGTAAAGAAATATGAGAACAAAATTGAGGCGGGGCAACTCGTGGAAAGGAGACAGTTTGCTTCTGTTTTCTGTTGCTAAATGCTTTCCTGTGCTTGCCCACCCACATGCTCACAACTTATGAGGAAGTAAGAAAGGAAGCTGCACTTTGCAAAAAGGTATCTAGTGAATAGAATTATACTCTGTGATGTGAATCTGCCACTGATTTTCTTGGTGATAGGACACCAACTTAAGAAATGAAATGAACAAGATATCCAGGACATAATCACATTTCTATGTATATGCACACATACAGCTTCATATGAACATGCACAATTAAGAGCATATAGCATACGGCTATTTACGACATAGGACATTTCTATAGTCCATGTCAATCCAGCTCCTTTGGAAAGAGAAAAAAATCCCATGCTACTTATTTATGCAACTGTTTTCAAATAAGTTTCTCTGACTGTTTGATGATAAGTGTAATGTAATCATACATAAGTGAGCAGTGAAATTAGAAATAAAGACATTGCATGTTTGGAGCAAAGTAGAGCAATTTCATAAGGAGCTTTTAATTCTGAGAGCATTTCGAATGGAGTATTTGAATTGATTTTATCTAATTAATATGCTAAATCACACTGAACAAAGAAAAACACATACAATCATGTAGGGCATGTGGACTTGTACCATATCCAAGCAGAGAAAGGACCTTGGGGAGTCTCTAGTCCAACTCCCTCACTTCATAGACAGGAGCCTGAGATCATGGACATTCCTACCACGTGAAGTCACACACACAAGCTCGGGTCAAGGCTATGGGTCCAGTCACTTACGTGTGCATCAGAAGGGGGAGACAGACACAAACTCAAACACACAGAGAAAGAACGTGAAAAACAATATAGCAAGCACTTGTGGCAATGTATTCTCCTGGAAGAAAACATACAGGTTTTGCAGAGAAGAGGGATTAATCAGATGTAAAGTCAAGCGTTTCTGTTGGGGGCTGAAAACTCAGGCGGCATATATAGATTTTCAGATAAGCTAAAAATGACAAGGGCATAGAATTCACTTGCAAAGGCTGCCAGCACTTCCCCAGGCACTGGACCAAAGTTGCATTGTCATGTTACCTCTCTGTTGTCCTAAGAAACTGAAGGTGCTCTCACCATGTTGGAAAATCCCCCAAATTAACATCACCTCTATGCCATGAATACCAGGAGCACTAGGTCTCAGTCTCCATAGCATTTTCATTGCTCCCTGCATATACCCAGACATCTTAGCATGGTGGTCCTTGAACGTGGGCATCAACCTCAGCTGGAGGGCTTGCTAAAACACATTGCTGGGTTTGACCCCGTCAGAATTCCTGACTCAGTAAGTCTGGGTGGGGCCTGAGAATCTGCATTTCTAACAAGTGTCCAGGTTGTGCTGCTGGTGCTGCATGGATCGCACTTGGATCCGGCACACTGCACTAGCATAGTTTAGGCTTGCTGAAATTGGATTACCAAGTTGATGGATGAAAATGATGCTCTTTTATTGGACCACATAATGGATATGTGCATCTGTCACCTGCAGATGAAAGTGGTGGCAAAATGTGAGATTTCTTGCATTGCCAAAAGGAAAATATTGACAAGCATTGTTAGGAAAATTTTCCAAAGGGGGGTTTAAATGATCTCCATGCGCAAGATCAATGGGATGGAACATCTTTTAAAAAGTTGTTTCAGCAATAAAAACTAAAATGAATACTTGCTGCAATTGTTGAGGTTTATGCATGCAGTTCCAAGAAGTATCGAGAATTTTTAAGTCATTTTTGGATTAAGTATTTCTGAAACTATCTCATTAGAAAAGAACTTTTTCATCATTGAAACTTTACATCTGAACACTTACTTTTTAGAGTATTACATAGTTTAAGCTGAATGTTCTTTTTCTTGAATTTTACTTTTCAACAGGAAATGGAACTCTATCAAAATAAGGAAATAAATGTTCTGCTTACATGTGCTATTCTGAACAATGTAGTTATTTATAAAAGGGGATTTCTACTTTTACTAACTCAATACGTACCAGAAAATATTAATAATTTAAATACAGTTTTGAAGGTAACTCAAAATTTTATTAACCCTAATAATAGTTTTAGACCATATTAAGGTACATCAGTTGCTCTCACAAGTCACTTTATTTATTTATTTTTGAGATAGGGTCTTACTCTGTCACCCAGGCTGGAGTCCCGTGGGGTGATCGCGGCTTTGCAGCCTCCACCTCCCAGGCTCAAGTGATCCTTCCACCTCAGCCTCCTGAGTAGCTGGGACTACAGGCACATGCTACCATGCCCTGTTCTTTTCTTGTATTTTTTGTAGAGATGAGGTTTTGCCATGTTTCCCAGGCTGATCTGGAACTCCTGAGCTCAAGCAATCTGCCCGTTTCAGCCTCCCAAAGTGCTGGGATTTCAGGCGTGAGCTGTGGCACCCAGCCTCAGAATTCACTTTATATTTTGCATTAAAACTAGTTTATCTATCAAGACAGATAGAAAGCGTCCTTGTTCTACATAGGTTTACTTGTTCTCCTTATTACCCTCATCTGAATCTGTAGGCCACTGACAAAGAGTTTTGTCAGGTCTCCAAGTGACTCCATATTTTCTTGAAACCAGTCTTTAGTACTTTTTTTATGTTGCTTTCCTCCAAATTTAACTAAAAGAGATTTAATGTCTTGTTTGTAAGCTTCAAGGAAAGCTGCAAAAATTTAAAGAATGCAAATCAGAAATTATATCGATTTAACAAGCAAATGAAGCAAACAATTTAAAATCTGAACATAGTTTATTACTTTTTCACTGGCAGGCAAATGATTATGTTCCCACAATGTAACCTTTCCTATTTTGAGTCTTTTACCCTGTTAAACACTAATTCCTTTCTCAGGAGGTCCCAAATAGAAAATACTCCGTTTTCAATGGACATTGACAACACACGTGTATGCTATTCTTATTACACACTGATGAAGGTATAGCTGAAATCATGTAATCTTGCTAGTAATTTCACTTTGGAGATATATGATAAGATATTGCCATAGAATGAGACTCCAAAGACATTTAGTCCTAAGCGAGTACTGTTGCTCCATTTTACATAACAGTTTCACATTTGAAGGAGATGGAGGGAATGCTGGCGATGCAGGGTGAGGCACACCTTTAATGTGGGGCCTCTTGGTAGTGGGCCAAATGGTTCTAATTATTTTCACAACTTTCTCCTGCAGTGGGAAGGAGTTGGAAAGAGGATCACAGAGGCGTACAAATCTGTTACCCAAAGTGAAGTGAGACAAGAAATTCTTCTGGTGATCTATCCCATCGACTGGTGAGATAACCTTCCTTCCTTCCCCTTCGTGATGCCACTTGCAGCAGGATGCCGCTTCCTCTGCTCACCTGGGCCTGTGACTTCTCCCTCCCTTGGGGGACGGGGAGGGAGTGCCCTGATGTTTCTTCACTGCCTCCCTGGTCTTCTTCTGACCCCACCTTCCACCACTCCTCCAATCCCAGGTTTCTTAGCCACCTTTGTCCTTTACATGGCTGTGTTGCCAGCCCCACCCAGGAATCTGCAGTTATCTCATTTGCACAAGTTCCCATTCTCAACTCCTCTTTTCAGGGACAACTCAGCACTCAAGTTCCCTAGAATAAGAAATGCCTCTGTGTTTTAGAGAGCACAACTTACAAACAGATACAACAATTTTTCTAAGCAAGTGAATTCAGCTTGATATATTAGGCAAGAAGAGGCCAAATGGGAATCTGGGTTGGAGTTGTCCTCCGACTCCTGAGGACACTGGTTTTCTCCTAGTGAACTCTCTCGTGTAGTTGCTGCTAGCTTCACACAAGCCTCTCTTCCAGGTACACACAAACTTTGTTGATGAAATTCTCATACCATCTGAGAAGTATTTTTTTTTTTTTTCAACCAATCTGATTTTGGAGTTGAACACATTGCAGCAAGTTGATCACCAATTACATCTGTGATAGATCAATGCTCAGTGCCTGGCAATGTCCTCGATAGTCAGTCAAGGGGAGGTGAAGGCTTTCACTCATGGGGAAATAAGACAGCACACTGCCTTTTATAAATCTACAGTTGTGCCATTTCTGTAAAAATATCACTCGCATTTCTATTTTCATTCTTCTGTTGGTTTGCTTAATTGAATCCCCCTCTCCCTAAAGATATAAGAAGAATTTATTCCAAAATTGTAAAATGACTTTCATTTTCTTGGATATGTCTCAGCAAAGAAAATGAAAATTTTACATTTCCTTTTTATACTGTTCCCACAAACATCTCATAAACGTGAGTTTGCATAGGTATAACTTGGAAGGGGGAGTATTAATATGGAGTTGGCTTTGTCTTACCAAAAAAAAAAAAAAAAAAAAAAAAAAAAAACAAGGCCGGAGTGCAGTGTGGCTCTTGCCTGTAATCCTAGCACTTTGGTAGAAGGAAGTTGGAGGATCATTTGAGGCCAGGAGTTCTAGATCAGCCTGGGCAACATAGGGAGACTCCATCTTTACCAAAAAAGAAAAAATAGTTCAGTGTTATGGTGCTTGCCTGTAGTCCCAGTTACTTGGGAGGCTAAGGCAGGAGGATTGCTTGAGCCAAGGAGTTTCATGCTGCAGTGAGCTATGATCATACCATGTCACTGTACTCTAGCCTGGACGACACAGCAAAACCCTGCCTCTAAAAACAAAAACAAAACAGAAAAACCCTAGCATTGCCATAGTGTCTGTTAATCATTGTGACAAGTCCATAATTGTCTTGCTTGCTCTTCCAGCTGGGTAGAATCTATAGAATATTTAAACCAATCAATACCTCCTGCCTTGAAATGAATTGTCTAAGCTTTGCTTATAATAATCATGTTATTTTCTAGCCTAACACTTTATTTTCTATTAATGGCTGTATGAGTGCCTGAGAACAGTGGGAAGTTATTATCTTATCACACAGCTGATATCAACTATTATCTCTCACTCAGAACAACAGACATCAAGGAGATGATTCCTTTTACTAAAAAGTAAGACTAATAATACATTTAAGTAAATTGTTAAGAGTAACTATGTAGATCCCATGTTCAGTTCCTTCATTTTACATACACAGACACAGACAGACACACACACACACACACACACACACACGTACTAACAAATTTTCTACAGGTGAAGAATATGCTGCTTTCCTCAACTGGTTATGCCTTTTTAATTTAATCAATGATGTAGTATTCAACTGGGTACCAATAAAGTTTTGTCCTCTGACCAAGTACACTGAAGTGCTGGAAGATTGGCCCTAATCCTTCACCTCTCCCTGTATCTCAGCGCTTTGCCACAGTACACTGTGGGTAGGGTGTACTTCTCTGCCCCCTGACTTGGTCACATGACTTGTATTGGCCCATGGAATGAAGCAGAAGTGACAGTGTACCCATCGTAAGCCCAGGCTTCAAGAGGTCTATGTGTTCTCACTTGTTCTCTTTCAATTCTGCTATTGCCATAAGGAGGACATGCCTGGGCTAGCCTGTCTGTACAAAGAGAAGGCTGACAGGTACTTAGAGTAGAGCTCTCCCCACGCCAAGCCCAGGATAGCCAACCCCCAGATGATTGGCAGACTTGGGAGACATAATAAGTGATAGTTAATCTAAGCCACTGTGTATGAAGGTGGTTTGATATAGGGCATTAGATAACTGATATTAAGTCACCATCAAGCAAGTTTGGTTTACAGCACTGATTGGTAGTAGTTCATTTGATTAGCTTAGTTTTAAATTTGATATGATAATATGTTAATATTATACAGTATAATCTTAGGACAATCATAAATAGAAATAGACTGGCCCTAATTTCCTACAGAGTAAGATGACTCTATATTTATAGAGAGGGAAAGTTCCCTTATCTTTCAGAACTTTAATGTCTGTGCATCTGTAAAACAAGAATTAGAATATTTGCCGTGAAAAGTAGGAATCCATGGATAAAATATGTGATTTACTCAGCATGTGGTAGAACAACAAATAAATGTTAGCTATTATTTTTATTCAGTACAATGTGTGAGAGAAAGTCTATTAATACTTGGGTCATTATTTGTATTCCTTTTTCTTTAACTTCTTTTAATGTTTTGCTCATTTTCTTCTGGTTTTACTTATATAACTCTTCCCTTTTCCTTACCTTCTGAAAAATTCAAGTATAAAGTCTACCATTCCTTTTGCCCAGGGTCCAAAAGGATGATTTACCAAAAATGGCAAGGCCCACTGAGCTATTTATACTGCTCTGGACACAAGTTTCATGTTATGGACGCATTTCCAAATGCAAACACAAACACAAAGTTCTTTTCTTTTTTTGAGACAGGGTCTCACTTTGGGAGTACAGTGGCACAATACTGGCTCACTGCAGCCTTGACCTCCTGGGCTCAAGTGATCCTCCCCACTCAGCCCCACAAGTAGCTGGGACTACAGGCACATGCCACCATGCCTGGCTCATTTTTTGTATTTTTTGCAGAGACAAAGTTTTGCCATGTTCCCCAGGCTGGTCTCAAACTCCTGAGCTCAAGTGATCCCCCCACCTCAGCCTCCCAAAGTGCTAGGATTAAAGGTGTGAGTCACTGTGCCTGGCTTTCAAACACAAAGTTCTTTTGAAAGAAAATCAAGCATAGCAGATCATTAAATGTATTCCTTAAATATGTTCTCTTCCCTCCCTGTCCTCCATAAAATCCTGCAAATAAGTATCAGATATAAGTGAGATGCTTTCTAATTTAAACCCATGATCCACTGTGTAGGAAGCAATGACAACAGCAAGACATTTACTTTCCTTTATGTTGTAGCCACAGACATGATCTTAGTTTAGATAGGCTTGTCAAATGATTTTGCCAAGAGTGGGTAAACTTTTTCTGAAAAGGGTCAGATAGTACATATTTTCTGCTTTGTGGGCCACATGGGCTCTATCACAAATATGCAACTCTGCCACTGCAGCATGCAAACAACCATAGACAATATGCATAGAAATTTACATGGCTGTTTTCTAGTAACACTTTGTATATAAAAACAGATGGGCTATAATTCACACGCAGCTGGTAAAAGCAATAACCTCTAAGACAAAAATAATGATGATATTAATGGAAAATTAGCCACACTGAAGTTCAAATATGTTCCTAATATAATATCTACATTGTATGTGAATATTTCTTGGGTTTATCTTTTAAACCTTAGAATTGTTTTTTTTTTAAAGTTCTGCGTATGATAATCATAAGGTTAGATTTTATTTGTTGGATCTATCCTCATGGTCTGAAGTTTCTCAACATTTACAGAACAGAATTTCTTAGCACAAATTCTGCCCGGCAGGCTGGTTTAATTCAATTTCTGTCTAATTGTTCTGTGTAGGACTTTCACTCTGTTATTTCTACATATGTCAACATTGGGTCTATGTGGCATCCATGTAATGGCATTTCCACCTATTTGCATGCTATGCCATCCTATTTTGTTGGTGATCATATTGGACAATACACTTTTTGCTTTCCTAATAGTAATCAACAGGAATACCAATGGTAATATATATTTTTTCCCAAGGACTTTTACGTAGAACCTCTCCTTGGCTTCTGAAAGCTTATAATAAAGGCATACTCTAACACCATTTTTATTTAGCCCTCATCATGTTAACAGGCTCTTGCACAAACCGAATAATCACTGTGGTTCACCCTCGTGGAGACTGGCTAACTAACATGCTTAGCCCATAAGAAAAACATTAGGGAAAGGAACGCACATTCTCTGGGTTCACACTCACCCAGCTGCCCAGACATGCTAAGGAAGTATTCATGTGTGAGCTCAGTTTGGTGTGCAGATGTTGGAGAATGGTTTGTGAAGACCTCCCTGATAGCATCAAGCCTGCTGCAGAGTGAACTAACTCAAGATGATTTTTTTTCCAGGTTTTCATCATTTGAAAGGTTTAATTTACCAAGATGGGTTTCAGCAATCTCACAGTGTGACACTGATTTTATCGTGTAATTTAATCTGTACTTAATTTCAAAGGGTGGTATTCAGAGATAAAGCTAGACTTCACAGTATATTCCTCTTATGAGGCACAGTGCAGGTTCCTTCTGTCTTCAAGAAGAAATGATTTATCATGTAGCATGTGATTGATCAAGCCATAGGATTTCCTTTCATCTCTTAGCTTGTCTGTATTCTCAGTTTTTAAGGCTCTTTTCTTTTACTGCCCAGATTTTTATTATTTTTAGTTTCAAACCATTATAGCCAAAAATGTTGCCAATGTGGGCTTTTTAAAAATTCTAGTTTATCACTGTTAGTGTAAAGAGTGAGTCAAAAAATTCATATGAAGCTGGAGTCCTGGTTTGAACAATAAGCATGTGCTGAAACATTAGTGTTTTTAAAAGCTCACTTCCCAATACCATATGAAAATAAACAGATGCTTTTAAAAGCAGAATTTGTGTAACAATTGTTAATAAAAAGCTAAAAGCTGACATAAAACTCTTTCATCTAGAAAGTATGCTGTCTAATATTATGGATGCTGAAAGACCAAAAAAGAAAAAAATAAAAAAAATAAAAAGAAAAAGAAAAAATCAACCAAAACCCAAAATGAAGCTCAAACCCCAGCAGAACTTCTTGTCTTAGGGTCTGAGCAAGGAGAATATACTAAAACACCCAAGGGGAGACAGGCAGGGGCAGCCCTGAGGGTACCGATGGGAAAAATGAAAAACGCCAACAATCGTGTCACGAAGGCCCCATCTGCTCTGCTTCTGTCTTGGGCAGACAGTTGGTCATCTTGAGCTCACTAAGAGCAAAATTGTGCTTGTCACAACTGTAGAGGGGGTGCTACCATCATCTAGCGGTTAGAAGATATGTAGGGGGCTACTACAGATCCTGCAACGCACAATGCACAGGATTAAGTGCCAAGCCTGGCCCGGAGGGTGGGGCTGGGGGAGTGGTCTATGGTAAACTGGAGAGCGCAAGCCTTGCTACAGGAGCAACATCTCCAAGGTTCCAACTGATGTGGTCATGTGCGAACGTTCCATGCAAACACAGAACCAAACCAAAGAAGGACTTAAGATTTCTTCAGAATACAATGGATGACCTCAAATTGTATTTAAAGTCAGATGAGAAGAATCAAAGTATCTTAAAATATTTTTCCAGAAACACAATAAGAAAGCTGACTTCTTTCAACCCAAATAAGATTAAAGAGCTGGGTAAGGCTGGGCATGGTGGCTGTCACCTGTAATCCCAGCATTTTGGGAGGCAGAAGTTGGAGGATCATTTGAGGCCAGGACTTTGAGACCAGCCTGGGCAACATAGTGAAACCTCGTCTCCACAAAAATATAAAACTTAGCCAGGTGTGGTGGCGTGCGCCTGACTCAGAAGGCTGAGGTGGGAGGATTGCTTAAGCCCAGCAGGTCAAGGCTGCACTGAGCCTTGATTATTTATGCCACTGCACTCCAGCCTGGGTGACAGAGCAATACCCTGTTTCAAAAAAAAAAAAAAAAAAAAAAAGAATTGGATAAAGAATTGGATTTGGAGTCACATGTTGACACAGTGACTTTAAAACAAAGATGTCCCTTGGGGCTCAGGGCACACAACCTGGGTGACAGCAGCCTCTATGTCCCACATTTTAGGTTAAGCATCTAACCCATAAGCCTCCATGTTCGTATCCTCAGTGGGCCTGTAATGGAAATTGAATGGAGGCAATAAATGAATTTCATAGAGTTAACTCTTTTGTTTTAAATTTAGAAATACATTTAGTAATCATAGGGACAACCTGGCTATGTGACTGAAAACATTTTTAATGTTTAAGAGATTTTGGCACATTATAAAATGGGCATATTGATTCAGTCAATAAATATTTGTCAAATGATTAAATGTATTAGGCTTTTGATTTCAATTTTAAATGTGAAATTGATTTTAGACTTGTGATTGTAAGTTGATAAATATAACAGGATTTTACTGTGTGGTAAATAATACTGGACTCTTTAAGTGACCTTTCAATTCCCTCAATAAGTATAAATATTTAAAACATTTAACAAGCTTAAATACTTAAACATTTAAATGGAACAATCTAAATATTTAAGAATTTTAATGGTAATAAATTGAAATATTTAAAGTTTAAATAGTAATGAAATTAAGTATACACATTTATTGAATAAGTGAATGCATTTATTAGATTTATGAAAGTTTAAGTTTCTAGAAAGAGTTTGCTTGTATGGGTTGTACGTTTGCCCAGCTAGATAGATATTTGAATGGTTAAACAGAAAACGAAATATATTGACTTTATAAATGTACATTCACCTGTATAAAGAATTTTTGCTAATTAAGTTTGTAAATGAGAGCAATTGTTTGAATTTAAATTGTTCAGCTCAAATTCAATTCTAATCAAAACCCTGTGTGAAACGATTTGTTTTTATTACATATAAAAGATACTGATAATGTTAATATAAGCAGAAAAATAAGACTTGTAAGTTGAACTTGAAAGCTTGATGAAAATCTTGATTTTATAATCTTAATTAATATAGATTTAAAGCCTACATAACTGTAAGTAGCCCTTTCTAAACAAAAACAAAAAACAAAAAACAAAAAAAAAGAAAGAACAAGAAAATAAAAATGCCAGTCTTAGACATTTAAAAAAGTATGAATAACAGCTAAATTTGTCTTTTGTCAATCAAGAAATAATGTTCTCATTAAACAAAGATGATGTGTCAGAAACGCATGTCACTTTCAACGTGCAGTAGGATGCTGAGGATATAGAATCAGTCCCTATCTTATCATCTTGTGTCACTGGTTCCAAAGTCACATGATTTCTGGAGCCAATTCTGCATGCCTCACTGATCTCTAGGAAGCCACAAAGGATTTTGTGGCTCTGGGCAGATAAGACAATGAGAGCTCAGTTACCATTCAACAGAATACAAGCATATTAGTTCTGGAAGGACCCTCACTCTCCTCCTCGCTTCTAGAGAAAGAACCCTTTCTACAGTGGTGAAATGGCCAGGACTGGTCCTTGCGGACAGTGTTGACTCTCCATCCAGGGCATAAACTTTGGAGGGCATTTCTGGCAGGGTTATTTATATATTCTTCCCCCTCTGTTAGTTTCTTAGGGTATATTCCACCATATTTGGCAGTTTTTATATAACAACGGCTTCAAGCCTCCATGAATTCCTTTTCTGTTTGAGCACATGAGCAATGAGGTGCCACAAAACAAAGTATATGGAGACAACAAACTTCTGAGAACTATCCGACAGTGAATGGGTGTGCACACGTGTAGGGGGGACCATGAAAGTGTGGAATCTACTTTTTTAATCTAATTTTCTATCACTTACAAAAGTTGAAAATGATACCAAGACTATGCTACACAATACCATGACATGCAATTGTTAAAAGAGACATATTACTTTATTTTTTTCTTTCCTGCTCTGCCTATTTAGAAAATGTATCCAAATAACCCATGATGACACTTTATAACAGCCAGAATTGATAGTTAGGTAGCTCTTAGGCTAATAAGTTGAAAATAAGAGCTAAACCCTCTTTATTCTACTGCCTTTAAAAAAACACCCCAAACAAACAAAAAAAAAGCCCAGTAGGCTCTCTATGTAGCACTAAACCAAACAGTGCCATCTATTGGCTCTTTACTAATATATGTTATCCAATCAGGGCCATCAAACAAAGGCATTAGATGGGAGAGGAGAGAAGCAAGCTCTGTCCTCACTCTTTCCTCTGTGCCTCGAGATGTCATATGCCCTCCGAAACACAGAGATGGCAAAACTCCTTCTATGAGAAAACATTTCCCATTTCCACTGGGACCCACTTTTTCTTTATTTTCTTCAAAGAAGCACATAAGAACTGAAAAATACCTTCAATTTGGCTTGGCCATCAACAACCACATTTCTAAGCAAACAAAGATTATGTTTAACTCCCTCATTTTCTTTTCCCACTCCTGTTCTTTTAAATAAAAAGAGAAACTACATGCTGGCCAACAAATCAAGGCAAATATCTGGAGACTTTGAATCCCTCTCTGAGGCTCCATATAGCCTGGACAGAAAGAGGCAAGGATAACTGAGTGATGACTACTCTAGCATGAAGTATGCTGTTTGTTTCTACTTGTTGGTTTCATGTTTCAATTCACTGTGGCAACAGGGAAAACTGATTTTTGTGTAAACTCTTAGCTGAGATGATACTGCTGAGCTTTTGACTGTCCTGCCATTGCCGTACTTGAATTGGCAGGAAAAAATATTTATATTTTAATCAAATACAAATACACATGAAACAGTCTTCTTAGGAGTTTCTTTTCCTGTGTAATGAAGTGAAATGAGGGGAAACACTGAACTGACTAGTCAGATTCACCACTCCAAAGAAGCTCAAATGTCATCTCTATGGCAACATGTCAGCCAGGGTCCGCCCTCATCTCTTCCCTCAGACTGCAAACTGCACGTTGCCAGTGCTAATGAATTAATGTGGAAAATGCACTAAAAACAGTGAGATTTGGGTTATGAAGAAGGGTCTTAAGGTTGATCCCATTCATGTAACACTCTATCCTGTTCTTAGTTTTCTTTCTTCAAATTGAATTAGTCTCTGAGGACCTGCTTCACTCAATGGCTTCACTCACTGGCTCCTCACTCTGTGCTTTCAGAGGGATACCAAGTTGTTGAGCCCTTTGGTCTGGGAGGTGACAGGGATCATGTGCACTTTGGACCCAAAATTGGGCAAATCTCAGAGAGGTGATGCAACGCAGAAGGTGAGTCCAGTGTATATACCAGGGGGACTAATTTTACCATCTTAAGAAGGCATACAAAAGCTTATCTATTCATTGGAAGATCACCTATTGAGAAATATGATTTAGTTTTCTGACTAAACTCATCAAGGCTAGTGTTTATATAGGCAGTCAATTAGTTTTAAGACCCAGGAGAAATGTCCCTTTCATCAATTATGTGCCTCACATTCGTGTTACTTATGAGGGAAATTAATCTGCACAGCTCCTCTAAATGCTTGATTTTATTATAATTATTTTTATATATTCTTAAAATTGTGGAAAGTGGCTCAGAACTATCTTCCTTGAGATTCTTTTTATATTTGAAAACCTTAGAGTAGGATTTCTACCTAGCTTTCAGGCAAGGAGGCCAGTTGGACAAAAGCGAATTTTCCAAGAAGCCAAATTCACAGTCTACCTATTGTAGGTTTAATCGTTTTAAGTGGAATGTTGTATTTTAGTGACTAATATATATTTTCTCAAAATTAAGTAAACTAAGAGTAGCAGAAGAATTCTAAAAATGCTAAACGTTTGGCAAAAGAGAAATATAAACTTCTCATATGGAAAACTATTTTTGCATCCCCCCAAATTAGTATTTATATGCAACAGGAGTTTTTCAATTTCTTCTGTTGCTGTCTGGATGATTTTAAATGAGACTTTCTAATTTTTCACATTTATCTATCTATCTATCTATCTATCATCTATCTATCTATCTATCTATCTATCTATCTATCTATCTATCTATATGTATATATTTTTTTTTGAGAAAGAGTTTTGTTCTTGTCGCCCAGGCTGGTGTGCAGTAGTACAATCTCGGCTCACTGCAACCTCAACCTCCCAAGTTCAAGCAATTCTCCTGCCTCAGCCTCCCTAGGTAATTTGTGTGTGTGTGTGTGTGTGTGTGTGTGTATTTTTAGTAGAGATGCGGTTTCACCATGTTGGTCAGGCTGATCTGGAACTCCTGACCTCGGGTGATTTGCCCGTCTGGGCCTCCCAAAGTGCTGGGATTACTGGCCTAAGCCACCATACCTGGCCACATTTATCTATTTTTAATTGATTATTAGTCATTTCTTAGTATATTAAGTAATCCAAGACATTTTAAATTTAAAATAAATGTTTAAACAAAATAAAAATTACTGGTGGGAATGTATAGTACAACCACTATAGAAAACATTGCAGAGATTCCTTAAAGAACTAAAAGTAGAACTACCATTTAATCCAGCAATCCCACTACTGGGTATCTACCCAGAGGAAAAAAAGTCATATGAAAAAGATACTTGTACACACATGCTTATAGCAGCACAATTTGTAATTGCAAAAATGTGGAACCAGCCCAAATGCCCATCAATCAACTAGTGGAAAGAAACTGTGCTCTGTGTGTGTGTGTGTGTGTGTGTGTGTATGCATGATGGAATATATATATATATATATATATATATATATGACACATATGATGGAATACTACTCAGCCATAAAAAGGAATTAATTAATGGCATTTGCAGCAACCTGGATGAGATTAAAGATCATTATTGTAAGTGAAGTAACTCAGGAATGGAAAACCAAACATTATATATTCTCACTCATAAATTGGAGCTAAGCTATGTAAAGGCACAAGAATGACACAATGGACTTCAGGGATGCAGGAGAAAAGGGGGTGAAGGATAAAAGACTACAAATTGGGTGCAGGGTATACTGCTCAGGTGGTGGGTGCACCAAAACCTCACAAATCACCTCTTGAGAACTTACTCATGTAACTAAACAACACCTGTTCCACCAACAACCCATGGAAACAAAAAAAATTTTTTTAAATGAAAAAAAAAATAGAAATTAAACAAAATTAAACTCAAGTAAGTACACATAAAATTTTAATACAAATTCAAAAACAGATCAAATAAGAATTTAAATAACAATTGCATTAAAATTTAAGTTAAATATTTACATTTAAATTCAAAAGCAAAAAATAAATTGCTAAAACAATTCCATCATACGATTTGATTATATATCTGTACATATATGTATAATACATACGTAGGTGAGATATGTTGAATGATTTGACATGAGAAGTAAAATCATATAAAGGAGTGAAAAGGGAGTTTGAAAGGTCATAAGGGACATATGAAGGGTTAAATGAGTGGTAGCTCATGTTCAAAATATATTAACTATAAATAAATAAATTTTTAAAAAATAAAATATATTAACTATAAATATGTAATTGTGCAAGAAGGATTAAAAAATAAATTGGTTAAAACTTCTAAAAATGCTGAAAGATAACTGTAAAAGAAAGTACATTAAAATCTTTTTAAAAAATTAGTTTAAACTGAAAAATAAATCTGATATTATGATTATTGATACATGAAATATGTAGTTCTAAATGTAATGTGCTTTATTATTAAATCCATTGTATAGGAAATGTACATGTAACCTATTATGAGATACTAAGGTGGAATAGCTCTGTAAAAGCTGTTTACATAGCCCTTGGAACATGCTAAATGCTATTTTTTAAATAAATCAAAAAATTTATGTATTGCCTTTGATGAATTGACAGAGCCATTATGTGTGTGTGGATGTGTGAGCGTGTGTGTTTTAAATCTGGCTATTTTTTAAATTGCATTTTAGGTTTTGGGGTACATGTGAAGAACATGCAGGATTGTTGCATAGGCACACACATGGCAGTGTGATTTGCTGCCTTCCTCCCCATCACCTATATCTGGCATTTCTCCCCATGCTATCTCTCCCTAACTCCCTACCCCCTGCTCTCCCTCCCCTATTTCCCCCTGATAGACCCTAGTGTGTGATGCTTCCCTCCCTGTGTCCATGTGTTCTCATTGTTCAACACCCACCTATGAGTGAGAACATGTAGTGTTTGACTCTCTGTTCTTGTGTCAGTTTGCTGAGAATGATGGTTTCCAGGTTCATCCATGTCCCTACAAAGGACACGAACTCATCGTTTTTTATGGCTGCATAGTATTCCATGGTGTATATGTGCCACAATTTCCCTGTCCAGTCTATCATCGATGGGCATTTGGGTTGGTTCCAGGTCTTTGCTATTGTAAACAATGCTATTTCTTATCTCTCTTCCCTTAACCATTGTGTTCTGACCAATGAACAGAAGAGCAGATATAGTATTTTTCACTTTAGTGCTATAATTCTGCTAATGTAGCCCCTGTTTGGTTCCCAAGTCACATGTGCCTTATCTTAACTTTCTGTCCACTGATACTGCCACATATTTTTCACCAGAACTAATGTTACTCCAAATTTCTCTGATTCTGCTGCTATACAGCTGGTCTTATTTTGAACTTAAGTACTAGATATTTTTTCCCATGGTTACATTTTATCTTGTTTTGTATACTATGTTGTATTGTTTGTTGTGTATTAGTCAAGTCTGCTCTGCTTTATTCGAAATCTCTTGTCAAATCAAGGATGTCAGGACGTCACTTCTACCTTAGTCCATTGCAAAAATAAAAAAAAAATGAAGAGACAAGCTGATATAGGCTATAAGCAGGTCCAGCTCACATACAGGCTAAGAGTAGAGGTTTAAGTTAGTTGGTCAGAATAGGGAACACATGTTGCATGAAATGCAAATAATAAAGAAGATACAGAACTCCAAGAATGATTATTAATGTACACGCTGGAACCTCCACATCTAAATGAGCATTTGTCTTTGGGAAGATTCGTCTTGGAAACCTAATGTAAATTTTAATTAAGTTAAACTTGCTCAAGACTTTCAGAGTCACTCAAAAGTTCCTTCAGAAGGAGGAATAGAGGTAAAAAGAAAGAAGAGGTCTTAGAGGTGCCAATTTGAGAAGAACTTAAGTTTCCCAAAGAGGCTACTGACATTCCAAATTATCCTCAGCAAACTCATACCAACAAGGAGGAGGTGGGCAGAGTTGGTGGAGCATATAGTGAGCAGGGGTTCCAGAAGTGGGGCTCAATGTCAATTAAGAAGCTCCCATGGGAGATGCAGGATCAAATAAAGAAAACAGAGAGACCTCACAAAGTGCCAGAAAAAAAATTTCAGCCCCAGGAGTCAGGAAGTAAATTTCTATTCAAAAGAAACAGCCAAGAAAAACCTTCCAGTCCTGCAGGTACCTTTCTAACAAAGAAGCCGAGCTTCTGCTTGTCTGGGAGTCTAAACTAACTTCTTACAAACAGAGAAACCTAGAACCCTAACCCTATGCTTAACAAATAACTCATATCTAAAAAACACTGATCATGCTAACCAGGCTGATATGGCACGTGTATTCCCACATCAATACACAGAGATACTGTAGTATATCCTACTGTATATTTTATAGATGATTATTTTAAAAAGTTCCTTCAAAGCCAGTTTACAAGTAACAATAAAATTAGCCTTTGGTGTGAGAAAATAAAAAGCAACATTGTAAAAAACAGCAAAATAAAATGTATCAGGAATGCTTTCTAAAATTAATATACCTTGAATTCTGGTACTCCAGGAAAAGCAGCTCCAGGAAAAGAAGAAAATAGGGAAGTAGTCAAAGTCTTTCGTCAAATTCTGAAGGGGGCTTCTAAGCACTTTCATGAGTTTTTGAGATTGGCATTCTTGGCTTTTTATTACATTTAAGTCCACTTCAGATCTCAGTGGCATCTATTTTCTTCGAGGTTCTAACTCCTCTTCTGTTTGATGTGGATAATCTTAAAGTTTTTCTCCAGCTCTAGGATGCTTTATTTTGTAAGAAGAAGCAAATTATATAATCAGTGGGTTTTCTGGAGATCTTAAATGGCATCGGGCAGTAAAGCAGGGGATGAGTATGGGGGTGAGGAGAATGAGAAAGAGGGAAGAGGGATAAAGGAGGGGCAAAGGAGGAGGGGAGGGGAGAGGGAGGTGGAGAGGGCGCAAGAGTGTGCACAAATAAAGGTTTTTTAGTAAAGGTCACCAGAAGGGAGTTAGAAATGAGAAAGAATGGAGAAGAGAATGGGATTGGAATGGATGCATATGAGAAGCAATTGTCTATAATTAGCTGGGCTGCAAGAAGGGTTAATTGGGTGGAAAGGAAAAGCAAGGCAAATTGGAAAGAAAGGGGAAGATGGAGAATCTGGGCCGAGAAACCGCACATTAGACACTGCTCCACACTGGACACCAAAGACCAAAGAATTGAGATGAGCTTTAGCTGCTTTTTGGCATTGGATAGAGGAGGGGAAAGGAGGTAGTGGGTATCCATGTATTTTTATATACTGGTCAAGTCCAATGATCATTAATTGAGTCATGAATGCATTATTTGTTTTCAGATATCACATTGAGAAACCTCATAATGGAAGCAGAGCATTAAACATTATAAAATAGAATAACACAGACATTAATGTAGCCCCTGCGTCAGACAGAGATATTTTAAGATTTTTTCTACCTGTCAAGAGATTGTAACACATGGGATCCTACAAGCTAGCCTTGGCCTTCCTGAAGACCAGCAATCCTATGGATTCTTTGTTGTGGGTAATGAGACCCAAGAATGTCAGCATATTTATCAAGGTTGATTGAAAACCAGGTGACCTCAGGGAGAAAGACATTGCTCTTGCTAATTTAATCAGTGATAGCTTCAGAGGCTTTTATACCTCAGATTCCTACACAAACAGCTCCTGCCAGGTAAATAATGGAGGGAGCCTGTTCTCTTTTGAATACTTAGCCATGAATTATAAGGACCAGTTAGATAGAAGACGTTAAATTCTTATAGTAACTGTCCAGATCATAAAAAGGTATTAAGGTTTGCTCTCTATTCCTGCTCCATCAGCATGAAGAGGGATTTCTGAGTCTTAACCTACAAAACAAAGCAATACACCATTTTGCTCAAAGCAAAATCATAACCATAAATTGCTCTTATTTAGCAGTTTGTGCCTTTTTTTCTGTTTGATCTTGATAATATCAGTATTCTGTTTGATCTTGATAATATTCCAAGGTAGGGACAGGCAAGTTTTTAATATAAAGTCATGAAATTCTAAAACATTAAGTGACTAATCTCAGGTCATTCTGAGCAAGTTAGTTACGGAATCCCAACAGAATGTAGAAGGCTTGATGCCTATTTCAGTATTCATGACAGTCAGAATATCCAATGTCAGGCTTCTCATCAGAATTAAAATTTTATTTCATTTTATTTGAATTAAGTTCTTGAAGCAGTGATGAAAAAAGGCATCATATTCCACCACATACAATTATTGCTCACCTAAAGTGTTTTAAATGCTACTTTGGGGTTACGTTACAATAAACTAGGCGCAGTCCCTAACTTTAAGTTTATTGCCCAGACTGAGAGATAAGAAAACAGTAAAAGAAGCCAGGTGTGGCGGCTCATGTCTGTAATCCTGGCACTTTAGGAGGCCCAGGTGGGAGGATTACTTGAGCCCAGGAGTTCAACACCACCCTGGGCAACATGGCAAGACCCCTGTATCTACAAAAAATTTAAAAACTAGCTGGGCATGGTGGTGTACTTCTGTAGTCCCAGGCTGGGTGACAGTGTAAGACTCAGTTTCTAAAAAAAAATTAAAAACTAAAAAGAAGAAAGCAGGAAAATAAACAGTTAAACGAGTTAAGTTTTCCAGGTGGAGAATGTGGCAACTGGTATACCAGCTTATTTGCTTACTTCCAATGATTTACTCTCTTTCTATATATATTAAGCAGCTACTATGTGCCATGTACTGTGCTATTCTGTGTTGGGAATGCATAGATGGAAAGGTACATGATTCCTTCTCTCCAAAATCTCTAGGAAATAAATACGTATAGAAATAGTCAAATGCTTTGCAATGAGGTTATTTCTAGAGAAAAGAAATATATACACAAGGAGCAACAGGATCACAGAAAAAGGAGCTGTCAAGTCTACCTGGGGAGTGAGTCAAGGTTTCACTGAGGAGAAATCTGTCTGGAGAAGTTACATGTTTTCTTGCCCTTGAGGAACTTATCACTTAGCCAGAGCAATAGCTGTATAAACAGAAAACTGTGATGAGTGCCGCTGTGCTTATAAACATGAAGTGTTGTGCTGGCACATCCTCTAGTAACTCACTCTGTGAAGGAGTGGGACAGTGGTGAGAACTGAGCTGGCCCTTGGAACATGAACAAAAGTATGTGAGGTAGAGAAGGGAGAAGGCTACTCTAGGCAGATGAGAACATATAAGCAAAGTCACAAAAGCATGAACAAGCATGGTGATTGGGATTGGGAAACAGTGAGGCATAGAGTTTGGAAACAGAGAATCTGTGCTTTGACAGAATAGAAGAACAGGAAAGGAGGCAGGAAAGCAAATTTGGATGGTGTTATATAAATCCAGGGTAAAAAAAAAAAACAAAAAAACCATGCACACACAAAAAAACTAGAGGGTTTAGGTAGAGGTGGCAGCACTACTCACAACAGCAAAGATATAGAATCAACCTAAGCATCCATCAACCGATGAATGGATAAAGAAAATGTGATACATATATAAAATGGAGTATTATTCAGCCATAAAAAGAATGAATATCATGTATTTTGCAGCAACATGGGTGAAACTGGAGGCTATTAAGTTTAATAAATCAGAAACGGAAAGGCAAATACTACATGTTCTCACTTATAAGTAGGGGCTAAATAATGTGTACACTTGGACACGGAGGGTGGAATAATACACAATGGAAACTTGGAAGGGTGGAGGGTAGAGAGGATGAGGGATTAGAAATGACTTAATGGACACAATGTTTACCATTCAGGTGATGGTTACGCTAAAAGCTCTGGCTTCACTACTATGCAACATGTCCATGTAACAAAACTGCACTTGTACCCACTAAATCTGTAAAAAAATAAAGAGATAAATAGAGACAGTGATGAATAAGGTGAACAGATTGTGTATTTATTAGAAAGTTCACGTGTAAAATATATAGAAACCTAAAAACTTTCAGTGTAAAGTGTGAGAGAAAGGGACAAGTGTAAGATGACTTGGAACTTTCCAGCTTTGTTGTCTGAGTAGGTGAAGAAACATTCACTAAGAGACAGAGAGGAATGATTCAGGGGTGTGGTAAGCAGAATAAGGGTCCCAAAAGATGTCCACATAGTAACCCCTGAAAACTGAATATGTTACTGTGGGAGACCAGAATATGCCATCTCAAAATACAACTGTAGGAGACCAGAATTTGCCACCCCAGATATGGCTTTTTGGCATAAGGATTATTTTGAGCTGATTGTTTTGAGAAATAGTGGACACAGGAGAAACTCTGAAAACAGCATATGTTAAGTTTTTTTTTGTAAGGAAAATTTGTACCTACAAAGGAAATCTCTATTAGTAAGAGGGTCTCTCTTTCTGTACCAGGAAGAGAAAGGATGACTTTAAATCACAAGAATTCTTATCAGTGGAGAACAGACCCACTTAAAACTGCATAACAAACTTTCCTTGTTTACTGTCCCTTTCCTGGTCACCTTCCTATAGCTTGCATCCCCATAAGCTTCTTCTTTTCTTTTAGCAAAAATGGTATTTAAACCCAAATTCTTTAAGCTACTCATTTCCCTGAGTTCCTCCCATGTACAGTCATGCATCACTTAATGATGCAAATATGTTCTGAGAAATGTATCACTAGGTGATTTTGTCATTGTACTTAGATGGTACAGCCTATTACACACCTAGCTTATATAGGAGGGCCTGTTGCTTCTGGGATATAAATCTGTACAAGTATGTGGCTGTGCTGAATATTGTAGGCAACTATACCATAATGGTAAGTATTTGTTGTATCGAAACACAGAAAGGTATAATAAAAATACAGTATAAAAGATAAAAAATAGCACATTTGCATAGGGCACTTACCATGAATGGAGCTTGCAGGACTGGAATTTGCTCTGGGTGAGCCAGTAAGTGAGTGATGAGTGAATGTGAAATCCGAGGACATTACTGTATACTATTGTAGACCTTAGAAATACTGCACACATAGGTTACACTAAATTCATTAAAATATGTTTTCTTCAATAATAAATTAAACTTAGGTTATGGTAACTTTTATTTTTTAAACTTTTCAATTCAATTTTTTAACTTTTTGATTCTTTTATAAAAGCACTTAGCTTAAAACATAGACACATTTTACAGCTGTACAAAATATTTTCTTTCTTTATATCCTTATTTTATAAGCTCTTTTTTTTTTTTTTTAACTTTTTCAACTTTTTTGTTAAAAATGAAGACAAACATGCACATTAGCCTAGGCCTACACAGGGTTAGGATCGTTAATATCACCGTCTTCCACCTTTACATCTTGTCCCACTGGAAGGTCTTCAGAGGCAATAACATGCATGGAGCTGTCATCTCCTATGATAACAATGCCTTCTTCCAAAATACCACCTGAAGGACCTGCCTGAGGCTGTTTTACAGTTAACTTTTTTCCTTAAATAAGTAGAAGGTATATACCCAAAAATAGAAATCATAGTATAATAAATATATAAAGTGGTAACATAATTTCTTATTATCATTATGAAGCATTATGTACTGTACATAATTGTATGTGCTAGACTTCTATATGACTGGAAGTAAAGCATGTTTGTTTAACCCAGCATCCCCACAGACAGACACGTGAGGAATGTGTTGAGCTATGACATTATGGCAGCCATAAGGTCAGTAGATGATAGGAATTTTTCAGCTCCACTATAATCTTGTGCAACCACCATTGTATATGTGGTCCATTGTTGACCAAAACATCATTATGTGGTGCATGACTGTATAAATGATATGTATATGTATGTGTGTGTATATATATATATCATATATATACATATATATCATATATATGTATGTGTATATATGTGTGTGTATATATATATCGTATATACACATACATATATATGTGTGTGTATATATATAGATACACACACATATATATGATATATATACACATACATCTATTTGTTTGTCTCTTGTTAATGTGTATTTTGTAATAAGGTCCCAGCGTGGAATCTAAAAGAGTAGGAGGAAAAGGGATTTCTTTCTCTTCCCTACTTTACCTTTACCTTACATGGCAAAAAGTCTCTGCAAATGTATGTAAGTTAAGGCCCTTGAAATAGAGAGATGGTCGTGGATTATTCAGGTGGGCCCAATGTCATCACAAAAGTATTTTAAGGGTGAAGCAGGAAGGTCAGGGGTAGAGAAAGAGATATGATGACAGAAGCAGTACTTAGAGAGAGAGATTAAAAGATACCTTAGTGCTGGTCTTGAAGATGGAGAAAGGGATCAAGAACCAAGGAATACAGGCGACCACTAAAAGCCGGAAAGGGCCAGGAAATGGATTCTCCCTTACAGCCTCCAGAAGGAAGGCAGGAATGCCAAGCCATTTTTGATTTTTTGTTATGTTTTAAGCCACAAAATTTGTATTAATTTGTAACAGTGTCAGTAGGGAACTAATACAAAGAACAAACAGAGAAATAAAGAATTAAGTTTTCAATGTTGAGTTTGAGTGCCTATCATTTACCTACTTGAAATTCAGACCAAACTCCGGTAAAACATAGAATTGAGAGTGTGCAGCATATAGGTCACAGCAGATGCCAAGGGGATGGAAGGGGTTACCACCTTCCATCTAGCTCTAACAAGAACTAGAAAGCAGCTGGGTCACACCCTGGAAAACAGTAACTTTAAATATTAATTTCACAAAGGAAAATAGATAAGCAAAAGAAATCAGGAGTCCAAGAGGTGGAAGGAATTTTTTTCTTTTTTTTTTAAAACAGGGTCTTGCTCTGTCACCCAGACTGGAATAGTGTGATCATGGCTGTCTGCAGCCTCAAGCTCCCAGGCTCAGGGGATCCTCTGACCTCAGCTTTCCAAGTAGCTGGGACTACAGGCATGCACTACCACACCTGGCTTTTTGTGGAGATGAGGTCTCCTGATGTCCAGGTTGGTTTTGAACTCCCAAGCTCAAGTAATCCTCTTGCATTGGCCTTCCAAAATGCTGGGATTACAGGCATGAGCCACCGCGCCTGGCCAGGTGGGAAACTTTGAGAAGGCCATATCAGAAAAACCTGGGTGAGGATGATAGAAAGGAATTGTCAGAAAAGTTAAGTCTGTTTTGAGGCCAATTGGGAAGAGCTCAGAGAAGAGGATATTGGATTGGACGATATGGCAGGTTTTCAGTAATGTGGGCAAAGGTAGCTTCAGTAAAGCTGTGGGATGAAAGCCAGATCAGGCAGAGGTGTGAATGGAAAGTGGGGAAGTGGAGATGATGACAGTCCATACTTTCTAGAATGCAACCAGATTTCTCTTGAAAGCTGGGTGAGCAACAGGGCTAAAGCTGGATAGATTGAGGAAGAAGTATATGAATACTTGCTTGTTTGCTTATTTTTGAAGTTAGAGGTTATTGGAGCATGTTGTAGACTGAGGGGTAAAGATAGTAAAATATGAGGAGTAGGGAATGGTGGATCAAGGCTGGGTTCTTGGGAAGCCTCAATTTTAAGAGCAACAACTTCTAGAGGGTCCTACTGTTTTCCTTTTCTTTCTTTTTTTTTTTTTTTTTTGAGATGGAGTCTTGCTCCATGGCACAGGCTGGAATGCAGTGGTATGATCTTGGTTCACTATACCCTCTGTCTCCCAGGTTCCCAGGTTCAACTGATTCTCCTGCCTCAGCCTCCCGAGTAGCTGGGACTACAGGTGCACACCACCACTCCCAGGTTACTTTTGCATTTTTAGTAGAGACGAGGTTTCACCATGTTGGCCAGGCAGGTCTCAAACTCCTGACCTCAGGTGTCTGCCCATGTCAGCCTCCCAAAATGCTGGGATTATAGGCGAGAGGCACCATGCCAAGCCAGAGAGCCCTTCTTTATTCATGTACTCATAACATGAGCTCAGCTCCTAATAGTCTTTCAAGTGTCCATTAGCTGAGAAAATTAGATATCCTTTTCATCCTGTGGCTTTCACAGTTTATGTCATTAATTTCTATCCATCACCAGGGCTCTGATGGTGGGAGGGATGTGGAGAATTGAAAGTAGGGATTGTATTTGTATAAATTGCAGGGAGCATCAGAAAGAAGTAAAAAGCTTAATCTAGGCACTTTGTCCTAAGTAGAGAAATAAATCTTTTAAATTGTTTTGGGAGTTAAGCTAAACTAATTGTTGAAACATTAATATTAGCCAGGAGTATATTTTTAAATAGAGTTAGGAAGAAGAGAAGCAACAACTCCAACCATAAACACAGATGAAAGAAGTGACAGTGAATTTCTGAGTTCCTTTACACCAGATTGTGTGTTTATAGCCACAGTCCCCAACTTTTTTGGCACCAGGGACCAGTTTTGTGGAAGACCATTTTTCCATAGATGTGGTGGGGTGGTGTGGGGGAGATGGTTTCAGGATGAAACTGCTCCACCTCAGATCATCAGGTATTAGATTCTCACAAGGAGTATGCAAGCTAGGTTCCTCTTGTGCGCAGTTCACAATAGGGTTCACACTCCTATGAGAATCTAATGCTGCAGCTGATCTGACAGGAAGCGAAGCCCGGGCGGAAATGCTTGCTGGCCTGCCACTCACCTCCTGCTGTGTGGCCTTGTTCCTAACAGGCCATGGGCCGGTATGGGGGCGGGTGGGCGGGGGGTGACTAGGGACCCTTGGTTTACAGTTTCAGCTGAGAATTAAGAATCGAAATGGCCTAAATAAGTCAAGGGAAAAAGGAGAATCATGCTTTTGCCTGAGTTAATCAAAATGACTTTCTAAAATATCAAATTTTCTTTAGTTTGTGAACATATGGGTCTTTAGTGATGGAAATGAACAACACACTTTCCCCTTTAAAAAAGTGTAAGGAGTAAGAATTATACATGAAAATAAAATCTCCCTTCCTAGCATCATAGGAATTTGCCTCAAACACCTAGGGAAGTGATATCCCCAGTGTATACCTTGTGATGTGCAGGATAATATTTTAAGGATGGCGACCTCAAAGAAAGAGGGCTCACACTACTATTTGTAGTTTTAAATTTGATAAATGTGTTATGGATATTGAACAAGAAAGAAAAACAGCAAATTCCTTTTAGTGACCCGAGAATATTTCTCAGAGCCTTTCTAGTGCATCATATGACATTAATTCGTTGTTGCTGAAGTCCCCAAATATTCTATAACTCTTGTCAAGTTCAAAGGTAATTTCAAACCCACATTTGCTCTTGTGGGTTTAAAATAGTAACTCTCTAATGATTTCCATCACTAGACCTCTATATGTAAAGAAGTGGTATTTAGGATGATCTTTGGATCACTGGTAATACATTGTAATATGTTTGATGAGTGTTATTAGTTGTCCTTGGAGACATGATTTTGTATATGTAAAGCAATAGTACATTTCCCAAATATCAAGAGATCAAGTTGTTTTATAAAGCTCTCAAGGTGTTTTAAAAAGTCTGGACCACTACTATATCTGCAAGTAGTACAGTACTTCTCCTAGTACAGCACATTGGATTGTTAGAAAATCTTTTATCTTTGCCATTTTAAATGTCCATCTGATATGCAAATAATCTGTGTATGAGTCACTCACCCAACAGGATACTTTTTTGTGTATGCAACAATGACTTATAAAGTACACCTCTAAAACACGAGTCCACACAGATGAATGAAGCATAAATTCAACCTCAGGCATAATAAAAGAATTTGAATCTGTACCTCAGTGTAAAGTGATTCAGGTGATTCTTGAATTTCATATTTTGGTTAATGCCATTGTCACCCTTTCAACTGCTCAGGATTGAAACCTCCACGTCATCATTAAATCTCTTTTCTTCCTCACACCCCACATCCAATTAGCTGCCCAATCCTGTTGATCCTATGACCTCGACATGTTTGGCATCTGACCCTTCCTGTCTGCCGCCCTTAGTTCCTTGTGGCTGGATATTATCATGGCCTTGGAATTGGTCTCCCTGGCTTGGGCAGCATCCTTTCTTCGTTACTTCTCTCCATTGTCACCTCGTTTCTCTTCCTATGATTTAGATTAAATCATTTTCTTCCTCAAAAGATGCGAGGAATCGCTATTACCAACAAAATGAAGTGCAGGATCCTCAAGCCGATATTCAGATTACAACAGTGTAGCCCATGGGCCAGTGTGGTCAGGGAACCCCTTGGTGTGGTTCATGATGGAGATACATAGAGAAATAGGGAGTAGTCATTAAGAAACTTTCCTAAGCATTCTTCCCCCCGCCACATTTGTTCTGATTATATAATTGAAATGTAATTATACATCTGTTGAATCTACTGATGTAGTTTCAAAATTTTGTAGCTTTAAAAATAATTTTTCATACTTTTTCTAGTAATTTACTCTTACTGCTGAAAAACATATGTATCAGTATATGATCAGTCGAAAATTTAAAATAGTAATCATTTGGGAAGCACAGTTCTACAACAGCACTACTACAAGTGTGGCCTCTGGCCTGGCAGCATCAACATCACTTGGGAGCTTGTTAGACAAGCAGAATTGCAAGTTCTACCCCAGACATACATACACAGAATTTCTGGGGGTAGGTCCCAGCACGTGGTGTTTTAACAAGCCCTCCAGGTGCATGCTAAAGTTTCAGGTACACTGATTAACCATGTCTCCACCACTCCTTGGACACTCCCTAGCCCCTGATGGCTATTAAGCAGTTGAAATGTGGCTAGTGTGACTGAGAAACTGAATTTTTAGCTGTATTTAATTTAATTCAAATTTAAATAGCCATATTAGACAGCTAGTGGCCAACCACACTGGACAGTACAGTAATGGGAGGTCTGCTCGCATTACTATATTCTTAAATAGATGGCCACGGTATCATCTTGGTGCTGTTATTTCAAGATTTTCAGTTCACGTAGGAATATTTGTTCTCTGACCCCAGCACTTTCATACCAATCTACTACATTTATCCATCTTTCAATATAAATCTCTATTTTCACCTCGTCCAAGAAGACTTGCAAGACCATCCTTATTTAAATTAACTTCCCTCCTTGTTTTCCTCATCTACCTTTTTTTCTAATTCTCTTAGAAAACTTATTACCCTCTTCTTTGTACCTAAGTTATATGGGGATGAGTTTACCCTCCCCCAGATGGACAGCTGTTGGCTTAATTGTCCTTCTATCATGCAACAACATCTAGCTGGTACTTTGCAAATGGGAGACATTCAACAACCATGTAACTGAATTAAACGTACAGGAAACCAGAAAGAAAAGTCCTCAACACCAACAATACATCCTAATGTTCTTAGAAGTTGAGACAGATCAGAATGTTAACATACACAGTTTAGTTTAGAATAGGAAAAATGTTAAAGCTATGGTGAAACATTTGTCACAGGATCAAAATACATTGTTATAAAAATAAACACAGTGCCTGCTTCATCATCTTTTAAGCAGCAGGAAAGCATTTTCCTTTGGCAATCCTCTACCTCCATCAGAATTGTTTCTTAACTAAATGTGAGATTAAAAACAGACTTGCAGCTTTTTTTTTTTAAATGGCACTACTATTGGCAGAAAGATATTCTTGCTGATATAAAAGCAGTTTTCCCATCAATTTAATGAAAAATCTTTGACTTCAAAATAGATAATATTTTGCTACATATAAAAATATTTTTATATAATAAAAATAGTTCATTTGCTTTATTTCAGAGTTCTCTACTTTATCCTGTTTTTACATAGCTATAAAATTAAAATACATGAAAGTAACCACACCAAACCAAACATTAGGGTGGTTAATAATTAAGTATATTCTGCCATCAATGTAATAAACCTCATTAGATTTTTATAGGGATTACATACACACACTGACTCACAGATACAGCAATCCAAAGAACTTACACTTCACAATGCCTTCACACAAAAGTGAATGGGAAACGTATGTTACTTTCCAACAATGGGCAATGGCAGCATTCATATGAGATTTGAAAGCCTGAATGTCAAATACAATTGACAGTTTTCTATGTGCCTTTCATTATGGGAACTCACCAACTCACATCTGGGTTGGGTTTGGCCATTAAGCAGCATTGGTAAAAAATCTGAGGGCTGCAGGTAATGAACGTCCAGGTATTTTCATCCCCTTTCCTACTTGGGTGCCATTCTGGGAGTGAGTTCCTCCTACTAGTACCAGAATTCCAGCTCTCAGTAAGCCCTGGTGACACATTCCGTCCTCTTGCTCCTGCAGCTGATGCAAGTCTCTGGGCAAGTCAGCATCTCTCCTGTGTTCCCTTAACACTGCCCCACCTCTGAAAGTAGCCCCTTCATCAAGAAATTCTCATTCGAACCATCTAAAGTGAATTTTGTTTCCAGTCAGCACCCTGACATTCACGTTCCTCAATCTAAATCACTTTTTCTTCATATAGATTCTTCCACAGCACTCAATTATTTTTCCTTTGTACTCTTATCATACTTTATAAATGTACATATGTGTGTTTGCAGTTTGATTCTCTGTGTAATATCTGTCACCTGACCTGGCACAATTTTGTGTATTTTACAGGGAACATAGTTGTTTTGCTAATGACAGTTTAGTGGATGGATGAAAGGGCAGGCAACAACCTTGCTGAAGATAGACATCTGAATCTTTCATGAAATAAATTATTGTTAAAAAGCAATGTCAATATAAGGAAGTTATGGGTGAATAAAACAGCATGTGAAGGAAAATTCTTGAAGTTTTAAGTGCATGCATGCAGCCAGTCAACTGACATTTTGTTCAGCACTTCATGAGTACCACACTCTTCATTAGGCATTGGGAGCACAGACATGAAAAGAAAACAGTCTCTTTCCTCAAAGGCTCAAAGACTGGTGGGGAAGATGAGAATGTAACGAGAATGGGGCACAGGGGACACTCGAGCCAGGGCTACAAGGAGGTCAATACAGAGGTTTCTATCAAAAAGGAAAGGCTTACAGGGGAGGCATCTGGATATAGAAAAAATTAACCAAGACTATGTTTCAAGTTTGTTGGATAGCTAATAAGACTGTAAAGTCTTCGCTGCCCCTCAAATTTGAAGAGGAAAGATTATAAAATAAATAAATGGGGAAAAAAAATTTGAAGAGGAAAAAAGGAAGCAGCATTCAAGCCAAATAGGTTGCTTTAAGGTAACGTCTCAGCCCAGATAAAAGGGGAGAGTTGGCACTGGCAGAAAAGCAGAAGAGGCAATAACACAAAAATTGACTGGTGTTTACTACAAGACTCCAGACATGTGGGTCCTGATCATAATGGGAGCCCAAGTGGGATAGTCACCGAAGCCTGTAGCTGAAGCACCTGGGAACCTGGCAATTTCTGAGTTTAGGTAGGTGTAAGTAATTTACCCACCATCAAGTTTGATACACATGCTTGTGCCATTGGGTGGTATGCATGTGTGTGTGCCTGCTGACAATATGACATTTGTAATACTTTAGGTAACAGTTACATTAACCAACAGTCTTGGAATATTAAAAAATATTCTAACACCTTTTTTTCATTGAAATAATATTTTTCACCATCTCATATAGAGGAAAAGTGCTATTTTAATGAATGCTTTCATCATCTTCATGGTTCTGTCTGCAAGTTGTCCCAGCCCAGAGAAGTCAGAATTAGACACAAATCATTCTGATTAAAACCAAATAAACACTGAGGTCCTATTCTCAGTCAGACATTAGACCAGGGGTCAGCAAACTTGTTATAAATATTTTAAGCTTAGTGAGCCATATGATCTCTGTTGCAACAAGTCAACATTATTGTTTTAATGTGGAACCAGACATAGACGATATGTAAATGATGGGGGTGGCCATGTTCCAATAAGACACTGGTTACAAAAATAGGTGGCAAGTCAGATTTTGACTGTGGGCTGCAGGATGCCAGCCCTGCACCAGACTACAAAGAAGGAAAGGAAAAAATGAACTAAGAACAAGGAAGACAGCTCCAAAACAAATAGGAAAAAGAAAATCATTGATGGTAATACTGCAGTGGTACCTAAAGGAGAATATTAGAGAATATTATAATTGTAAGATCCAATAAGGTAATGACAATAAATCAATACTTTGACTGAGCGAACACATATTCTCCCTTGTGATAAAGTAAAACATATTGGTAGAATGTTCTACTTACCATAACTACTATTAAATTCTTATTTTGTAATACATAAATAAATGTATAGCTCAAAAATAGGAGCTAATTACAATATGGATGAACCTTGAAAACATGGTAAATGGAAGAAGCTAGCTGGAAAAGGCCACATATTATATGATTCCATCTATATGAAATGTCCAGAAGAGGCAAATCCATAGAGACAAAAAGCAGCTTAGTGGTTTCCAGGGGCTACAGGGAAGGGGAAATGGGGAGTGATTGCTAATGGGCACAGAATTTCTTTATAGGGTGATGACAATATTCTGAATTAATTAGTGGTGATAGTTGCAGGACTCTGTGAATATACTAGACAACCACTGAATTGTACACTTTGAAAGGGTGAATTTATGGAATGTGAATTACATCTCAATTTTAAAATGAGATATGATTTGGCACTATCTTTCTGGAAGGCAGCTTGAAGCAGTGCATATTGAAAGTCCTACAATGTGGGAAGCAAGAGAGAAATAGGAGCTAAGAAGATTTGGAAACTGAAGAGCAGCAGAAAAATAAATTATTTCAGCAACTGCAATACACATCAATTTGAAAACAAAATGGGTACTATCATGTTTTGAGAGCAACTAAAAGGTAATATTTTGCCTCCCCACATCTGTGGAAAATAGTCATGGATACCTGATGTGTTTATATGAGCTAACAACAGATTTGCCTGGACATCAAATGATTGTTGCTGGGTGTGGACTAGGAGGAGCTTTTCATACATTGCTGATCTAAAGCCCCTTTTACAGATGAGCAAACTGATTGGCAAAGGCCATGCATCCCTTCTGATCTCAGGGATCTCATGTGGATGGTGCTTCTAGAGGAAGGAGAATATCAGCCTGTGTCTTGGACATTCATCGGCTGTTTTCTGTTCCCTTAAAGGGGATTGCAAATGAGGCCCTGGAAGCAAGTTCACAATGTCGCCAAGCCAATTTCAGCCATAGTGTTCCAACAGGTCTCCCTGCTCCCTCTCCTGCTCACATCTGCCAGAGGGATCTATTTAAAACTGAAATGAGCCCATGCCCTTCCCCTTCTTAAAAAGCCAAGCTCCTCACCCTTGTTTAGAAGGGCTTAGAGGCCCCAGCTCCATTGGCTATCACATGGACCATATCTTGCCTTTGTCTTTCTTGAACCAGCCTATGGGCCTTCCTGTCCATCAAGTCTTGGAGGAGCATCCTAGCTCGTGCCTCTGCCTGGCATGCCCTTCACATGGCTGATTTGTCATTCAAGTCACCTCCACAGAGACTGTCCTTGTCTACTGTTCTAAAGTAGCCACAATTCACTCTATTTTAATTCTTTGTAAAGCTCTGACCATCTGATATTCTTCCCCATCCTCCCTTCCTCTTCTCTTCTTTCCTCCTCCCCTTCTTGCCTTGCTCCCTTTTTCCCTTTCTCCCTCCCTCCTTCCCTGCCACTTCTCTGTCCACTAGAATAGAAGCTGTATGAGAACACGAACTCTGGGCTGTTCATCTGCCCCTGGCCCATTATAGGCACTTGAATATTTGTTGAAAGAATTAATGAATGCTGATGAAACCTGGCAAAGGTCCTGTGTTTTATTAAATGATGAAAGATATAAATCCCATAGCACATAGTCTTCGCTCTACAGAGGGGTAACAATAAATGAAACTAATGACCACAAACTTCAGAAGGCCCTAAGCAACACCGACCATTTACAACTGTCCCCACCCCCAAGGTTCCATGTCTGACACAAGTTTCAGCCTGAAGTGAGTTTTTATTACCTACTCATAAACCCCTGAATCATGTGGTTTACAGGGCAAGTGCTAATGCAGTCATAATTATATTGGTGTGAACACATTGTCATAGAAATGTAGCAAACATAGACATAGGCATTTAAGAGAAACCAGCTGCTCACAACACAAGATCAACCATCACATAGAAACCGGTCACCAAGCACACAGCTAAGGAACTTGTACTGAGTGACTGAAGGTGACACACCCTATAAATCACAGAGTATGATGATAGTTTGCACCAGCACCTCAGAACAAACAACTTACTGCCCAGAGCAGTATGCATTTTGAGGAAATCTGTAATTAAGACATGGATACCACCCCCCCCCAAATGGTGACTGGCATTCATTTTTCTGTTTAACCCAAGCACAAAATAAGTGTTAACTTCAGTTTGTGAACGATTTCCTTTCTTTCTCTTTGGAAGCAGATCAAGGAACAAGAAAGGACATGACTTCATTATAAATTCATTACTTACCTAGGGTATTTTTTCCCTTTTTAATCTCTAAAATAACAGTTGATTCATTAAGAGACTCAAAGGTGAAAAATGTCAAGCTTTTGACCTTTCCTTAATTCACACATATACTGAGCCAATGAAAACATATCCACACCTATCTCCCCATAATTAGTACTTTCTATGGACTCAGTGATGATTCTAGAGCAGTATTTCTCAGCCGAGGCACTGTTGTCCACCCACTGGTTGCCAGGAGCATCGTACCTTCTCCCCCCAAGCTGTGACAATCAAAAATGCCGGCAGACATTGTAAAATGTCCCTTGGAAAGCAAAACCATCTCAGGATTAAAACCACTGTTCAAAACATTGTAATAGGAAAAACTAAGAAAAAAGATCAGGTTATATTCTGTAATTGTTTTTGTCTTTCAATATATGCTGCTACATTTTATTTTTTGGACACTATAAACTTATCAATCCAGAACATACACTTGTTGTCCTTTTAGCATTTGTTGCTTTGTTTGAGTGATGAATGTTGTTCAGTATCTTGCTAAAATGCCACAAGGCCAGGATTGCTCTTGTAGGACAACTCCCTGACATTCATCACAGAATTTTATGCTTTCATTCAGCATTGCATGCTAAGATTACACTTTAAAAAAAACAACCAGGGCCCATAAATAATTGCCTCTGAGATTCGGCATTATTTGCACTTGGTGGAGCAATTTTAAAATTGGTTTCAAATCAGACATTTAAAGATCATAATATTTGTAGGAAGAGTTAAAGAGAAAGAAGAGAGACGGTTTTAGTTTGAAACCAATGAAAAAACAAGTCGTTTGTCTCTGCCTTTCACTAAAATAACTAACTTTAATGACGATGTATTTAGAATAGCTACAGCAAGAGCAGAACTAGCCCTGGCATTGGTCTTAGAAGATTTTACAACTCTGAAAAGGCCATTAATCAGCAAACAATCTATAAAGACAATCTAAAAAAATGTGTTCCAACTGCCTCATTCCCTTGTCTTGGTTATAATCCAAGAGCAAATCCTCCAAGTCTAAATCTTGCAATCCATAAAACTTCTTATCTGCCTTTACTTGGTATAGGCCAACAACCAAATCCCTACACATTGTTTTTCTCATGGAAGAATTAGGCTGTAAGTTTGTTCACCAAGAGACACTTGGTGGGAAGAAAGAATAAGCAAGAAATCTGCCATAAATCTCCATCAGCCTTCTTGTGTAAAGCTGACATGGATTTAGAAAACGTGTGTTCTTCATACACTTTATTATTTGCCCAGGAATAATTTTATTCTAATTGAAAAAGTGCATTTTAAAAGCTGTCAACAATTGTGCATGGATTATTTGACATTGTACAGGAACCTGGCCAACGTAACACATTTGTATGGCATAGTCACAGTATAATGTGACTTTGTTTGCTTTCAAAATTTTCTTGTATGATATTTTATGCTTATTGATTTTATACCAGATGCATATTTGGCATGAATGGCATAATTTTTTAAGGCTGTTTACAGAAAGAAGAAAAATCAGTGGGTTTCTAAATGATTTTTTTTTTTTCTGATGGGTTAATGACGTGCTTTGTGTAAGCCCCACATTTTTGTTTGGGCCAACAGTCACCATAGTCCATCAATTTGATTTGTGATTTTACTTTATACCCTCTACTAGTAGCTTGCACCTTGTGATCTATTTAACATCTTGCCTTTCTTATTAGCAAAACCCAAACTAGACCTTGTTCAGGGTGACTGGCTGGAAAGAATGTGCTTCATCAGAGACGGTAGGTGGGTACCTAGCATTCTTCTATAAGAACAATATGGTTTACCACAAGTGTGGAGGATTGGATGTGTGGAAAGTCTGGATCCCCCTTTCAATTCTTGCAAAGGCCTTTTGAGGTTTTATTAATGACAATTTAAACATCCTTATTTTCTACAGATCTCCAATCAACGAATTCAACAATTGCTTGGGGGGCAGGTTGACATTATGAATTTAGTTTAGGAGAAGGTGTCTAAGTGCTTCTAAATAACCATGTGATTTCTAAAATAATTGATCATAAATAATGAGTACTTTATAGTTATAAGTCAGGGAGATTAATGATTTGAATACTACTTGAATAAAGTGTGCTGTTGTCTCTACCCACCAACCCTGGGCCCCAGTTAAACAAAGATACATCTATCAACATATTCTCCTTGCAAAAATTTGGATGCTGATTTTAAGGTGATCTAACAAATTATCCACTCAAAATACTACATATTGAATGTCTGGGAGAGCCAGGCATTTACCATATTCTGTCTTTTATTTTCAGATGTAAAATAGTTCAAAAGCTAATTATTTTTAAAGTATGGGGACAAAGGTCATATTTAGAGTGGGGCCTAATATATTAGGCCTGTCTAGCAGAGCAGTCCTCTTCAGTTTGCCTAACAACTCACAGAGGAATTCACCAGAGTTTAACAATCCACTAAGAATCTTCAGTGTTGCTATCACCTCTGTATGCATAAAGAACCAATTGACTATTGCCACCAGAACAGAAATTCTACAACAAATGCTAGTATGTGCATTATTTTATTCAGTCCTTTGCTCACCTTAAAAGGAAGGTACATGCAATGTCTCTCATTTTACTGAAAGGTTAGGTGATTTGCCTGAGTCATGCAGCCAGCAAGGGGCTAAAGCAGACCTTGAAGCCAGTCTTTTCCCAGCATATAGTCGGTGCTCCTCCTATTCCACCTAGAAGAGCAAGTCACCATCACAAGATGGAGGGCTGCTGGCTCCCATTGTGAGGTCATGGAGAATGGAACCACTGAAATTAGACCCAGAAATTGTTGGATAGAATTTTCCATGCCCTGATGTCAAAGTAGATATATACATGATAGATACTAAGGCATTAAGGAAATCATGAGTCAATAGTAGTGCTTGTTACCAAGTATAGTTCTTATATGTCCCTCCATGAGACAAGCAAACATGCAAAAACCCATGTTCGATGCATTGTTATTCCTTAAAAATCTTAAAAACCCAGTGCAGTCCAGTCAATCCTGTTTTCTTCCCTAGACTTTGCACATCAGCTGTTCTTTATTATCTCTGTTATTTAATGAACATAGGGCAGGCACTGAGTAGGGGGCTGGCATTGAAAGTGACTTCAAGTACAGCCACAGAGCTGCAAACTCAGCTGCTGCTGTTCTGAAACACTTATTCCATCTTGTTATCAATGCTTAGACCACACTGGGCATGGCAGGTTGCTGCATTTGCAGTGGGGCATTGCTGTGGGGGCATTGCAAGCTGTGTCTGTGACCTGTAGGGTTTCTCAAGTTCTCCTTTCAGAGCAATTATTCTCCAAAGCTCTCTTCCCCAAAACGTGTCCCTGCAGGATTCCTCTCTCTGCTCTGTTCCTCACTAGGTTCATATCTTTGCTGTAGTACTTGTCACATTGCATTAAAACATCTTTTGACTAGTCTGCCTTGTCCACGTGACTGGGAGCCTTTCAAAAGCAGATATGTTGCTCATTATTGTGGATTGCCTAAGGGTCTGGCAACTATGTCTGACATGTATTGATGATCCCTTCCTCTCTCCTGCTTTGCTTTATATCCGATGAAATTTCTCATCGGAATCCTTTAAGTGTTATTGATTCAAGTATCTACCCAGTTTTGTGACAGCAATTTAGCACTTTGATTTCTCACCCCATTTTGCTTCTGTTATTAAATTTATTTCCCATTAATTTCTACTGCAAGTCAGGAAGATGAAAAAGAAAAATTCTTGGTTGTGGAGTCACTAGCCAGCTGTCTGGCAATGGGCATCTTTACCCAGTCTTAGCTCGGCCCCTCATTTATATTTCTAAGGAGAGGGAGTAGGAAGAGAAGAGAAGGAACGAGAAGGTGGGAAAGAAAAGAAGGGAAGGAATGAGAAAAAGAAAGCAAAAAGTCTGTATTGTATGGTTGTTGCAGGAATTTTAGAGTTTGTCTTGTAAGCACTGGCATTTAACAGGCATTTACTAGATGATAGCTGTCCATTTATGTGTTTTTCAGTCTATGCTGGGGCCAAATAGAAGACACACCGCATGTTGAGGTAAGAGAAGATGGATCTTTGATTCTTTGTCACCATGATGGTATTTGTGGGTGATTTTTTTTCTTCTTCATGTTGACTGTCATTGGAATTTTTATGTATAAAGTGAATTCTTGTTATGTCTAGTTATTGGTGTTATAATCAACCTTCTAAAATGTCTAATATTAAAAAGTAGCATGGAGGTGAGGGCATCAGATCAACACTCATTTCAGGGAAAACTCTCTTTCAACCCCTCTCACCTGGCAGGCCACCAGTACTATTACTGGTACGTGGCTGGTGCTACTTTGGTTTCTGAAGACAGCTCAAACATGAATTTCACTTGCCCTTCTTCCTTTTTTTTTTTTTCACCTCAAGCAAATAATTGACAATCAGGCTAGAATGTCTTTTAATCATATGATAGTCCTCAAAAATTGTTTTAAAGGAAATAGTACTGAGTGTAGGCAAAGTAATCAGTTACTGTGTAGTACACAGAATGTAATGAGGGACAACAAATACTGTAGAGTTGAAGGGAAATGTAGATTTCTATTTGTACACATAGGCCATGTCATGAGGATAGCAGAAAAATCTTATGATATTATAAGGCCAGATCTGAATCCTTTGGTTTATTTTACGAAAATATCATGATTGGAAACCATCTATCATGTAATAAATGCTGAGCTAATCAATATGTGGTTTTGGTGAGATATTACAAAAATCATGACAACTTAACATATTTCTAGAACTTCCAGAAGATTTATAGCAAGTTTGGGATATTAACATGCAGTAGACACTCACACCTACCATGTGGGAGACCAACAGGTACTTTTCCTATATACGTACAACTGTTAGGCAAAGCCAATATTTTTATTCCTGTATTTCCCAAAGAAAAAATTTCCCAAAGGAGACCTAAAGAACTCAAGAAACTTACCCAAAACTAGACTTATTAGAAGTGACCAAACTGGGATTTAAACTATTTCTGGCTCTAGAAATCTTTTTGATTTTCTAGTCTTTTTTTTTTTTTTTAAATTAACAAGACACAACAGTTCCCTAATTCTACTACCCTTCAGACCATTATAAATGCTGTGGTAGGTACCTCCAAGATGGCACCAAATGGTCCCCGTCTCCCTAGTATTCACAACTTGGTATTTCCCTCCCCTTAAGTAACTTTCTTGTAACTAATAGGATATGGCAACATTGAGGGGAAGTCATTTCCATAATTCATTAAAAGAGATTGTGACATTCATCTTACTAGGAGACTCTCTCTCTAGCTGGCTGAGATAAAGCAAGCTGGCATGTTGGAGAGGCCCACATGGCAAGGAATTGAGGTTGGTCTCTGGGCGACAGCCAGTAAGGAAATAGAGCCCTCAGCCCAACAGCCCCCAATGAACCGAGTCTGCCAACAATTACATTTGTGAGCTCGTAAGCACTTTATTCCCCAGTCAGGTCTCCAGATGAGATCCCAGGTTTAGTGGATATCTAGATCACAGCCTAGTGAGACCCTGAGCAGAAGACACAGTTAAGCTGTGACCAGATTCCCTACCCACAAAAATCTGAGAGATAATAAATGTATGATATTTTTAAGCTTCTAACTTCTGGGACAATTTATTTTATAGCAGTAGACAACTAATCAAAGGACCCCACAGAAAGGCAATTTGCTTGTCACATGTAGCCACCAGTGTAAGACCCATGGAAGGTAATGATGCTAGTTTTCAGGGTGACAGATACCTCAACTCTTCCACTACATCATAAGCAGAATATTGGCTAAAAACAATACAGGTGAACACAGTGTTCCCTGGGCCCAATTCCTTTGCTTAACTTCTTTGTTAGATACATGAAACAGACAGGGTGTGACCACCAGGCAGAGAAACAGTGAGCTAATACGTAGACATAATAAGTTAATATAAATGAACAAAGAGCAAGTACATACTGAGTGACGGGAGTTTTAGAAATAATTCAATTTAGCCAGGCTGGGGTTAGAGAGAATTCTAGCCTAAATGGAGATGTAAAACTAGAAGATGACTGAGTTATCCCCTCAGGAAGCATTTTGGTATTCTGGCTGGTTAGGGGAGCTCTATTTGGCTTAGCTATATCATCAGGAACACTTATTTGAGTTAGAAAGTTTCTATTTTTACAGTGCTTTTATTTTTTGATGAATGGATAGTCAGGACTCAGATTCAAAAAAAATTCTGGCCCAATTACATTAGTAGTACAAGAAATTATGTTATTTCCCTTGACTTGAAACATTACTCAAAGCTTACATGGAAGTAAAAAAATATTACTTCTGTTTGTTTGATTTTATTTCTTTCTTTATTTATTGATTGACCTTTATGTTCAATATCAATTTCATTATATAAATATTGGAAATGACACTGTTTGACAATTTCCATACTAATAGAAATCACAGCTTTAAACTTCATAAACAAAATAAAGAGATTTATAACTTTCTGTTCTGAGGTCAACAATTACTCACTATACTAAGTGAGGTCCCATCAGCACTATTTCTCAGTAATTAAAACGCAGCCTTTGGGGTTAAGTAGCCCTGAGTTTGGGAATTCTGGGTCAATTCACTTATACATCAGGTACCCTTAACATTCCTGACTCTCCGTTTTATAATCTATAAATGGGGATAAATATAAAGTCCTTCAAAAATAAAAAAAAACTGGGAAAATGACTCCATAGTCAATAAATGGTGCTGGGACAGCTGGCTAGCCATATGAAAAAAAATGAAACTGGACCCCTACCTTTCACCATACACAAAAATTAACTCAAGATAGAATAAATATTTAAATGTAAGAGCTCAAACTATACAAATTATAGAAGAAAACCTAGGAAATCCCTTCTTGATATCAGCCTTGGCAAGTAACTTATGTCTAAGTCTTGAAAAGCAAAAGCAACTGCAACAAAACAAAAAATGACAAGTAGGACTTAATTAAACTGAAGAGCTTCTCCATAGCAAAAGAAACTATCAACGGAGGCTGGGGGCAGTGGCTCACACCTGTAATCCCAGCACTTTGTGAAGCTGAGGTGGGTGGATCACAAGGTCAGGAGAGAGAGAGAATCCTGGCCAACATGGTGAAACCCCCTCTCTACTAAAATACAAAAAATTAGTCAGGCGTGGTGGCGAGTGCCTGTAGTCCTAGCTACTCTGGAGTTTGAGGCAGGGAAATCATTTGAACTGGGGAGGTGGAGGTTGCAGTAAGCTGAGATCGTGCCACTGCACTCCAGCATGGCGACAGAGCGAGACTCCATCTCAAAAAACAAAACAAAAAAACCCCAAAAAACACAAAAAAACAAAAAACAAAAACCTATCAACCGAGTAAACAAATCTACAAAATGGGAGAAAATATTGACAAACTATGCATCTGACAAAGAGCTAATATCCAGAATCCATAAGGAACTTAAACAACTGAACATGCAAAAAACAAATAACCTCATCAAAAAATGGACAAAGGATATGAACAGACACTCTGACAAGAAGACATACAAATGGCCAACAAACATGTGAAAAAATGTTCCATCAGAGAAATGCAAATCAAAACCACAGTGAGATATCATCTCACACCAGTCAGAATGGCTATTATTTATTAAAAAGTCAAAAAACAACAGATACTGGCAAAGCTGCAGAGCAAAGGGGATATTTACACACTGTTGGCTGTTGGTGAGAATGTAAATTAGTTCAGTCACTGTGGGAAAGCAGTTTAGAGGTTTTTCAAAGAATTTAAGAGAGAACTACCATTGGACCCAGCAATCTCATTACTGGTTATATGTCCCAAGGAAAGGAAACCATCCTACAAAAAAGACACATCGATATGTATGTTCATTGCAGCATTATTCACAATAGCAAAGACATGGAAAAAACCTAGGTGCCTATCAATGGTGGCCTGGATAAGGAAAATGTGATACTTTTACACAATAAAATACTATGCAGTCATAAAAAAGAATGGAAATATGTCCTTTGCAGCAACATGAATGCAGCTGGAGACCATCATCCTAAGTGAATTAATACAGGAACAGAAAACCAAATACCACATGTTCTTATTTATAAATGGGAGCTAAACATTGGGTTCACATATACATAAAGATGGGAACAAAAGAGACTGGGTACTATTATAGGAGAGAGAGAGGGACGATGGCAAGGTCAAAAAATATCCGTACTGGATACTATGCTCACTATTTGAATGATGGGATCATTTGTACCCCAAATCTCAGCGTCACACAATAAACCCATGTAACAAACCTACACATGTACTCCCTGAATCTAAAAGTTGAAATTATAAAAAGAAAAATAAAACAACCATAGAGACATTTTAGAAAGAAAAAAATATAAAGTCCTTGAGATAGAGATTTATACATAAATTAAATGACATAAGTAAGATGCTTATATTATGCTTCATACATAATAGATAGCTGTTACTACATTTTCAAGATTTTGGTATTGTCTTTAGTTTTCTGTAGTTTGAATATGACATGGTTAGGTGTAGACTTTTGGTATTTATTCTGCATCATATTCTCTGAACTTTCTGGATTTGTGGTTTGGTTCCTATTATTAATTTTGGAAAATTCTCAGTTATTATTATTTCAAATATTCAAATATTTTTTATACTCCTTTCTCTATTCTTCTTCTAGTATTCCTTTTATGTGTATGTTATACCTTTTGTATTTGTAATTGTCGCACAGTTCTTCAAAATTCTGTTCCTTTTCTTCTCTTTTTCTGTTTGCATTTCCCTTTGGGAAGTTTCTATTGGCATATGTTTCAGCTCACTGCTTTTTTCCTTGCCCATGTACAATCTGTGGATGAACCCATCAAAGACATTCTTCATTTCTGTTACAGTGTTTGTGGCTTCTATAATATCATTTCCTTTTGATTCTTTCTTATGATGCCCCTTTGTATGATGCCCTTATCTGTACTGAGCCTATGATGCTTTTAATCTGTGATGCTTCTCTCTATGCTGTCCCTCTCTATGGCATTTGTCTCTCTAGCACCCCTCTCTGTGGTGCTCCTCATTATGGCACTCCTCTCTATGGCAACCCCTCTCTATGGCACCTCTCTCTGGTGCCTCTCTCTATGGTGCGCCTCTCTATGGTACCCCTTTCTGTGGCACACCTCCCTATGGTGCTCCTTTTCATTATGTCAATCTCTAGGAAGCCATCCTCTAAGAGGCTGGCTTTAAGAAGCTCCTCTCTAAGAAACTACTCTTTTTTTAAAAGTATTTTTTAAATTGCAGTAAAATATTCATAACATAAATTTTACCATTTAACCCTTGTAAAGTATACAATTCAATGACATTAAGTACATTCACAATGTTGTATAACCATCCTTACGTACTTCTGGAAAGTTGTCATCATCCCAAACAGAAACTCAGTATTCATTAGACAAGAACTTCCTAAGTTCCAAGGGAATCCTCTTGCCCAAGCTCCTGGTAATCTCTGTTCTACTTTTTGTCTCTATGAATTCGCCTGTTCTAGGGACTTTTTGTAAGTGGAATCCTACAGTATTTGTCCTTTTCTGTCACGCTTCTTTCACTTAGAACAATGTCTTCAAGTCTTATAGCATGTTGCAGCATGTGTCAGACTTAAGTTTCTTTTAAAGGCCCTGAATAAAATTCCATTGCATGGATATACCACATTTTATTTATCCATTTATATGTCAATGGACACTTGGGTTGGTTTCACCTTTTGCCTATTGTGAATGATGCTGCCGTGAACACTGGTGTACAAGTGTATGTTTGAGTCGCTGCTTTCTATTATTTTGGGTGTATACTTAGGAGTGAAATTGCTCGATTATCTGGTGATTTTATATTTAAATTTTGAAAAACCACTAAACTGTTTTCCACAGTGGCTGCACCATTTTATATTCCTGCCATCAATGCAATTTCTCCGTGTCCTCACCAACGCTTGCTGTTTTCTATGTTTGTGCATGTTTGATAATAGCCATGCCAATGGGTGTGAAGTGGTAGCTCATTGTGGGCTTGAGAAGCCACTGTTTAAGATGCTTTTCTCTATGACATTCCTGTCTATGATGTACTTCTGCTCTCTGACGCCTCTCTTTGATGCCCCCTCCATTCTGTTTTTTTTTAAAATAATACCGACCCTCTCTATAGTGTCCCTGTCTGTGGTGCTCCTCTCTATGATGCCCCTCTCTACAATACCCCTTGTTGCAATGCACCTCTGCATTTTTCCCCCTCTATGGTGCCCCTATCAGTAGAATCAGCTATCCTTCTGGGGATGATCTCCCTTTCCTGGGGGCATTCAGACAAAGGCAAGATGGCCAGCAGTCAGGGGTTCTGTTAAAGAGATTTCTGAGGTCACTTATGACTCTAGCTTATGACAACAATGTCATTATCTTTTTAGTGTGGCTTTGAGCTCTTCCTACAGCACCTGAGATGTATTTGTACTGATTGGTCAGCACCTTCTGTATCTGTCCTTCCCCATAGTGAGTGGCACAGTCCATGAAAAAATTACTAAGTGCAGTTTGGGTTCCTGCCTTTGATTGTGTAATTTGGTTTTATACTAATTTTTGCTTTTTATTTAACCATTACTTTTTATAGTAGTTGCTATGAGCCAAAGACTGGTGTAAGCATTGTATAAATACTCACATATTGACTCCATTTATTTTCCATTTTACAGATGAGGAATTGAAACCAGAGAAATTGAGACACTTCTCCAAGGCAACACAGTGGGTAACTGGAGAAGCTGGGATTCAAACTCAGACTGTCTGGCTCTCAAGCACTCAGCGGAAAGGTTAACAAATGTTTTTTGAAGATTGACCATATGCTGGGTACAAGAGAAAGATATAGTTCTTGTGCTTATTAAGGAGTCAGGTCCAGAGGAAGAGAGAAATGTTTATTGACAGTGATTCTGATGCACAGGATTCACGAAGGTGAGTAGTGAGAAATATGGCTGAGAAGGTAGACAAGAGCTAGATGGAGAAGAAGAGCCTTGCCAAGATTGGACTTTAGAATCATATAAGATCAGACTAGGACTGATCCATGATGAAATTTCCAACGAGGTGTAATGAAATGAAGAAAATGTAGGCAATTTAATACATTTTTTCATAAAGCTAAATTAATTTGATACAAAAGACTGTCCTAACAAAAAAAGCGAAAGACCTCTTCAAGGAGAGGTATAAACCACTGTGCAAGGGAAAAAGAGAGGACACAAACAGATGGAAGAACATTCCATGCTCATGGTTAGGAAGAATCAATATCGTGAAAATGGCTATACTGCCCAAAGTAATTTATAGATTCAACACTATCCCCATCAAGCTACCACTGACCTTCTTCACAGAACTGGAAAAAAAAACTACTTTAAACTCCATATGGAGCCACAAGGGAGCCCACATAACAAAGACAATCCTACGCAAAAAGAACAAAGCTGGAGGCATCATGCTACCTGACTTCAAACTATATTACAAGGCTACAGTAATCAAAACAGCATGGTACTGGTACCAAAACAGAGATATAGACTAATGGAACAGAACAGAGGCCTTGGAAGTAACACCACACATCAGCAACCATCTAATCTCTGACAAAAACAAGTAATGGGGAAAGGATTCCCTGTTTAATAAATGGTGTTGGGAAAACTGGCTAACCATGTGCAGAAACCTAAAACTGGACCCCTTCCTTACACCTTACACTAAAATTCACTCCAGGTGGATTAAAGATTTAAACATAAAAGCTAACACCAGAAAACCCCTAGAAGAAAACATAGGCAAAACCATTCAGGACATAGGCATAGACAAGGACTTCATGACTAAAACACCAAAAACAATGGCAACAAAAGCCAAAATAGACAAATTGGATCTAAATAAACTTAAGAGTTTCTGCACAGCAAATAAACAATCATTAGAGTGAACTGGCAACCAACAGAATGGGAAAAAGTTTTTGCAATCTACCCATCTGACAAAGGGCTGATACCCAAAATCTACATAGGACTAAAGCAGATTTACAAGAAAAAACCAAACCCATTCAAAAGTGAGTGAAAGATATGAACAGACACTTTTCAAAAAAAGACATATATGCGGCCAACAAACATATGAAAAAATGCTCATCATCACTGGTCATTAGAGAAATTCAAATCAAAACCACATTGAGATACCATCTCATGCCAGTTAGAATGGTGATCACTAAACAATCAGGAGACAACAGATGCTGGAGAGGATGTGGAGAAATAGGAACACGTTTACACTGTCGGTGGGAGTGTAAATTAGTTCAAACATTGTGGAAGACAGTGTGGCAATTCCTCAAGGATCTAGCAATAGAAATTCCATTTGACCCAGCAATCCTGTTACTGGGTAAATACCCAAAGGATTATAGATTATAAATCGTTCTATTATAAAGACCCATGCACATGAATGTTCATTGAGGCACTGTTTACAATAGCAAAGACCTGGAACCAACCCAAATGCCCATCAATGATAGACTGAACAAAGAAGATGTGGCACATATACACCATGGAATACTATGCAGCCATAAAAAAGGATGAGTTCATGTCCTTTGTAGGGACATGGATGAATCTGGAAACCATCATTCTCAGCAAACTAACACAAGAACAGAAAACCAAACAACGCATGTTTTCACTCATAGGCGAGTGTTGAACAATGAGAACACATGGACACAGGGAGGGGAGCATCACACACTGGGGTCTGCTCTGGGGGGGGGACTAGGGGAGGGACAGCGGGGGATGGGAAGGTTGGGGAGGGATAACATGGGGAGAAATGCCAGATATTGGTGATGGGGGATTGAAGGCAGCAAACCACCTTGCCATATATGTACCTATGCAACAATCCTGCATGATCTGCACATGTACCCCAGAACCTAAAGTACAAAAAAAAGAAAAGACTGTCCTTTGTTTCAAGATTACATCCTTCTTATATTTTTGATGGTAAAATGTCCATTCTTTTGATATTTTGTATGTAAGACGGTTTTTCGTTATGACATTAATGGTTAAAGTTGGCAACTCATATTAACTGCTGTCATTAAAAAAATAATATTAGTTCCTGAAATTTGAAAATCTGGGAATCAACGCCATAATAAAGGTCAGGAGAAAGCAATACAAAATATCAGTGAGAGGTCAGGTACAGTAAGAGCTAAAGTGCGGAATAGATTTGGCCATGAGGAGGTCATCAGTCACATTATTTGGGGGCAGTTTTGGCAGGGTGATGTGGTGGGAGGCAGGTTATGGTGGGGATGTGTCAGTCTCATTTATTTCTAGGCAATGAAATTTGAGTTGCCACACGGAAAAAAAATACGTATTGGGTCATTACATATATGTGCTTACATTCTGTTGGTTGGTAGGCTGCCACATCTTTAAGACAGCTGGAAAGGAGAGAGAGATGACAAAGAAAACTAATTTAAGCCACAGTTGTTAAGCAAAAAGATTGACAGACTCTAAAATTATCCACTCAACCGGATGAAAAAAGTATTCATCACTTTTCTTCTCTCTCTTTCTCTCTCCCTTGCTCCCTCTCTCTCTTTCAATCATGCCAATATCCTCCTAGATCAGAAACTACATGAACATCAGCATCCTAAAAATCTCTCTAAGCATCTCTATGAGGGATCAAAGTCATGTTCAAGGACACATGTCTTCATCAGCGTTTGAGTCATTCCATTCTTCCTCTGCCTGGCCCAGATTGAGGAAAACATCTGAGACTGGATTTTATGTCCTTTTCAGAGAGTGTACAGCATGAAATACTGTCCTCCTGGCTGCCAGTCTGACTTGGCCTGGGAGAAGTGGGTGAGAATCATGCCCAAGTGTCCGCTGAATCAATGTGGACAGTTAATCACAAGTCAGGGCGCTTTGGATTGAACATTCATGTATGATGAACTGGCAAGCTACTCTCCCTGTGTGTTTCCCTTCAGACTGTATGATTTCAGTAAAAAGGCTGTCTTAGAACCTGAAGACCCAGAAATATTTTAAAACCTGAATTGGCCTATTCCCGGAGACTAGTGCTCAGTCTATTGGGATAATATCCATCTGCAAGTTTTCCCCAGCACTGGAGACATATTTCATCCCATAATTGGAAAATAATTTGATTTATATTCCATCATGTCAGAGCCTCCACTCAGGTCTCTCGGAGGAGAGGTCTAGGCAGCAGGGAGATGGTCTAGTTTTGAAAAAAAGATGCTCTATAGACACTTATGGAGAAAGTGCAAAAATGGAGCCTGAGTGATGTTTATAAAAGAATTCCAATGCCTCTTTGTAGATTCCCAAGTTAGATTAAGGGATGTGAAGCATGGAGAACTCAGACACAAAAAACAGTGTGATGATTGGCCTCCCATCCTGGAACTGGCATTTGCTGGGTCCTGCCTACTACATGCCAGACACTTGACATAGGAGTTCATTATCTCCTCTCAATGCCACTGCAAATGGGTATTATTATCTCTACTTTTCTAAAGAAGAGTAAGGGAAGTCCAGAAAGATGGGTAACTTGGCCCAGGTCATATATCTGGCAAACACCCAAGTGATAATTTGAACCTGAACCCAAGTCTTTCTCACTCTGAGACCACATCCTTTCCTGTGCTCCACAGGCTGTTTGTAAAGTGTGATCTATGTCTCTGCTAGAAGTGCAGAGTATACAAGCAGAACAACCCAAGACACATGCTACTGATTCACGTAGTGGTACTCAGGGCGTTTCCCTGTGGAGTTTATGCTGGACCTATTAGCATCATTTTCCTCATATTTTTCAGGAAATACCTAGAAACCAAGATAATCACTCATCACAGCTACCTAGAAACCAAGATAATCACTCATCAGGGCTACCCAAGTGGCAACAAGAGACCCTCTTAGCCTAGAAAACTCTGGGAAGTTTCCCCTCTCGTGCAGAGGTTGGCAAACTTTGTCTCTAAAGTGTCAGATAGTCAATGCTTTAGGCTTCATGAGCCAGAAAAATCTCTGTCGCAACTACTCAACTCTGCTGTTGTAGCTCAAAAGCTGCAGCAGACAATAATTCATAAATGAATGAGTATGGCTATGTTCCAATAAACCTTTAAGGACACTCAAGTTTGAATTCTGTATAATTTTCACTCATCACAAAATGTTACTTCTTTCCAAAACTTTGTTCAAATGTAAACATGTAAAAACCATTCTTAGCTCACAGGCCATACAAAAGCAGGTGGGCAGCGTGGATTTAGCCCTCAGGCAATAGTTTGCTAATCCCTGCTCTAGAGGATCATATTTTATTTTATTTTTCCCCATATGTCAGATGGTTTACTCTCAGAAGGTTTACAAAAGTAGACAAGAAGATCTGTTGATAATTAATTAGTGAAAACTACTGAATATAACTTGACGTTTTAAATCATATTAACACCAGTTTCTGGCCACCAGGATGGCTCACAGTAAACAAAATAATACATAAAGAAAGACCCTTACACCCTTCACCCAAGTTCCCCCTAAGGTGACATTTTGCAAAATGATCTACCAATTTTGTGCAGATTTCTTCAGTTTTGCTTGTACTGGGGTGTGTGTGCGTGTGCATGTGTGTGCGCGTGCACCCATGCACATATTTAGTTATATTACGGCAATGATCCCTGTGTTGCTGTTTCATAACTATATCTACCTCCCTCCTGCCCCCCTATCCCTATCACCTGACAACCACTAATCTGTTCTTTATTTCTAAAATTTGGTCATTTCAATAATGCTATATAAATGGAATAATATACTATGTAACTTGTGACATTGACTTTTCACTCACAATAATCCCCTGGAGATTCATCCAGGTTGTTGCATGTATCAGTAGTTCATTCATTTTATTCCTGAATAGTATTCCATGGTAAAGATTACCACTGTTTGTTTAACCCTTCATTTGCCGAAGGACATTTGGATTGTTTCTAGGTTCAGGCTAACGTGAATAAAGCATTTCTGAATGTTTGTATCCAGGCTTTTGTGTGAACATTTCATGTCTCTGGGATAAATGCCTAAAAGTTCAATTTCTGTTCTATATGGTAATTTCATACTTATTACTTTTTAAATGTTCCCTTTGCACATATTTTAAAATATGGTTTTTAAACATTACCATGAAAACACCCCATAACAAATGACACCGTGGTAACAGCTCTTTAAAAATTCCCTGCCATCTTGCATTCTCATTTTATAGACACAGAAACTCTACACTAGAGAACTTAACTGACCCCGGAGGGTCAGTCATAAGTCACAGAATGGTCAGTGCAGGCTGAGCCAGAACAAGAAATCACTTCTTTCTTGTCTCCCATTAGTGCTCTCATCTGACTATGCTGCACCAGTGAAATTACAGATGGAAGCAGCTAACGACATGGTGTTTCTCATGATGGAAGAAAAAAATGGTTTACTTGGCCCTTAGGAATGTTGTGAGCTCACATCCAATGGCCTGTCCTAGCTACAGCCTTCCTCAATGGAGCTATGTGTTGCTTCTTCACTCTAAACTTGAGACTGCCTCACAGCATGGGAAAGTGATGAACAGCAGAGCGCAAACATGCAAACAACGTTTAATATTTCTCCAATGTGACTGTGGGAACTGGAAACCCTAAAGCTCTGTGACCCTTTTCATCAGGGCCCTGGGTGTTATGTAGCTGCGTGGTTAACAAGTTGACTATACTGATGGTTAAACTATACATACTACAGATGGTTGAACTAGTATTCATAAATTACAATTCCTCAAATCTAAAGCCTTACCTGATATGTTTCCTGAATGGTCCAAAGAAGATTTTATTTCATTTCTATATTAGACTTAACAATTGGTTTTTCAGTCTACTGGCCATGACCAAGAAGTGCAGGAATACTACCATCTTTCACTCCCTCCTCAGAATCTAGGAGGTACCACAATAATCTGTCCGAACCTTTACCCAGTGTTGCTAAGTGCGGTCTGTGGACCAGCAGCATCAGCATCACCTGCTAACTTGTTAGATGTGTAGACTCTCAGGCTTCATCCTCAGAATGGTTACACAAATTTCTGTGGCTGAGGCCCACCAATCTTCTTCTTTCCTAGCTCTCACTTGGAGACTCTGAAGCTCACTAAGTCTTCAGCACTGTCATCAACCACTTTAGAATTAATTTCACATATACAACAGAAATGTAAGTCATAGCTTTCAAATAATAATAATAATAATAAAAGCTCAACCAACATAATAGTTCCAGCCCCTTTGTGTCAGTTACACAGTCTTTATGAGGCCAATATTGATATAAACATAAACCAGAGTTGTTATTTCCGACATTCAGCAGATTGTAACTTTCTTCACGCATGCACTGTTTAAGTTGTTTCTAACGAAAATGCTCAGTTTGTGCTTCTACTTAGCACCTATTTAAAATTCTTTATCAAACTGTAATTTCCTCGAAGGCAGGAAATGTGTGTCTCTATAGCCTAATAAATAGGTGTCTAATAAATGGTTGTTGAACAAATGAATGAATTGTGTTTTATATTATGGCTGCTTTGCCCTCCACTAAACAGTGCACTTACAGGTTGGAGAAGATGAGGGTTTCGTTTGTGCTGGATTCTTGAAGATTTTTTCACTACCCTAAGTATGCATCTGACTTCTCTGAATACAATAGGGTCACAAAAGTTGTTGTATATGCAACAACAACCAACTAAATTGCACCTTTAGTGTTACTACACAGACTCCAAATAATTTTACTATGAACATTATTTCCATGTACATGCAGTAAGAATTAATTTAGTATATGCCATTTTGAATACTGTTTAAGAAACATCATTACCTATAAAATGGAACTTGAGAGCATGTGTTGGAGAGCATGTTTGGGGAGATTTTTGACAGATGTACCTTCTTTCAAAAGGGTTTTCCATGGAACAGTGAAGGAGAAATGAGGCAATGACACTCAGTCAGGTGAGCCAGTGGGGCTCCAGCTTTCTTTTTTCTTGTTTTTATTTTTATTTTTATTTTTTTAGACAGAGTTTCACACTGTCACCCAGGCTATAGTGCAGTGGCACGATCTCGGCTCACTGCAATCTCCGCCTCCTGGGTTCAAGCAATTCTCCTGCCTCAGCCTCTCGAGTAGCTAGACTAAAGGCGTGTGTCACCACACCCAGCTAATTTCTTTTCTTTTCTTTTTTTTTTTTTTTTGTATTTTTAGTAGAGACAAGGTTTCACCATGTTGGCCAGGATGGTCTCAATCTCCCGACCTCATGGTCCGCCCGCCTCAGCTTCCCAAAGTGCTGGGATTACAGGCATGAGCCACTGCGCCTGGCCGGGCCCCAGCATTTTTACTGAAATTTTCTAGTTAAGAAACCAAATTACACAGGCTCACCAGATGATCCAAATTCTGACATTAAGGTAGGATATCTCAAGCTCTTTGATGTTGAACGTTTAGGTTTATCTGCCTTGTTAGTTATTCTGTATGAATGAGAGTATCTGGCACTTCCACAGAGAGGTGGAAATGACAAATAAACACCTTTGAAGGATCAGAAATGTGTGAAGGAAAAACACAATGTCTGTGTTCAAGAATCTAAGATAACTTAGCAAGGATGATCTGTACTTTTTAATTTTCATATATCCCATATGAAGGATGGGAAATGTTAAGTGTTTTCCTCAGTGGTTTTAGTTATAAAACATTACAGACAGACACAAGTATTATAATCTACCTTTCAGTAAAACAAACAAATCATTTGTCTATGCTTTGGAATCTAAGAAGAGCACGAAGTAAAATAACATATGTTTATGATAAGTAGACTTCAGCAACGAAGCACAATCAACTGCAACATGATTTGTTTTCCTTCCTTCTTTCCTTCCTTCCTTCCTTCCTTCCTTCCTTCCTTCCTTCCTTCCTCCCTCCCTCCCTTTCTTTTTCTTTCCTTCCTTCTTTCCTTCTTTCTTTCCTCCTTTCCTTCCTTCTTTCCTTCTCTCTCCCTCTCTCTCTCTCCTTCCCTCCTTCCCTCCTTCCCTCCTTCCTTCCTCATCCAGGCTGGAGTGCAGTAGTATGATCTTGCCTCACTGCTACCTCTGCCTCCTGGGTTCAAGTGATTCTCATGCTTCAGCCTCCTGAGTAGCTGGGACTACAGGCATGCACCACCACGCCTGGCTATTTTTGTAGTGTTAGTAGAGAAGGGGTTTTGCCATGTTGGCCAGGCTGGTATTGAACTCCTGACCTCAGGTCATCCGCCCGTCTTGGCCTCCCAAAGTTCTGGGATAACAGGCGTGAGTCACTGTACCTGGCCAATATGATTTTCTTTTCCATCAGAATATTTCCTTGAGAATTACAAGAAGATAAAATGGCTATGAATATTAACTTATTTCATTCTATATAGCTGTCATTTTTGTATATTTATAAGAACGAAATTTTGTTGTTGATTAGCGTTTTTACTCTATTGAAATAACATCTTCAGGACATGTATATTTCTTAAATGAATAACATGCTTCTGATCCAATAGGACATACAAAAGTGGACTGAGTATAACATTATCTTCCAAATAAATTTTAACTTTGTGTTTAATTTGTTCAAGCATTTAATTTGTCTCCAGGCAAAAGTCTTAAAAGTTAGTTTTGAGTCAACATATGTTACAATGGTTGCCTGAAATCACTAAATATTTTAGCATTGTTAATTCAGGTTCATTTCAGCAGTATTTCACATGCAAAGCTTTAGACTCATCCAGTCTCAGAATGATTCTTTGAAGGTATAAAGCTGTTAATTGTGAATTAAATGGACAAGGTGATGGAAAGTAAATGTCTACTTTCAACTCTGGCAGGTCATTGTTTCTACATGCTATCAGTGTTTTTCATTAGCTGTATTAACAAAGACATCTTAAGTCCTGCCTAAGTCCACAGGCCTCTGAAGGAAGTCTAAACAACTTTGAGTGATTTGGAGTGGAAGCAGTACTAAGCAACAAATTCAAAAGCCTTTTGGTGGGTACCCTCTCCCCCAGAGGTGGTGTGTTTTACCTGATTTGTCCTTCAGAGTGACAGTTCCATGGTTGACATGTTTATCAAATATTGGGCCATCACCCCCAAAGAGCCTGGAGGGGATGATATTAGCCAGCATTTATTGAGTGCTTCCTCTGTTCAGAATACTACACATACTTCTTCTAATTTAGTCTTATCAAGTGACTCTGGGAGGCAGGTGGTGAAAGAAACCAAGGTTAGAAAGTTAAGTATTAGGAGTAGGAAGTCCAGCTAGCAAGTGACACAGCAGGGATTCTAAGTTAGGTTTGTGCAGCTCAAAAATTTATCCTCCTAACGTCTGTGCCATTCTGTACATCATCACAGGACATTCAATAGGTAGTGATGGTGGGCATGGCAAATTGAGGGGTGTTAAAACAAGAGTTCTTTTCTACCCCTTTCCTTAGCTGGAATGGGAAGCAACACACATGTACATTGATTTTATTTTGGTTTATTCATGAAGGGATAATTTGCATTGTGTATGCATGTGTACACATTCTCTTTCTCTCTCTCTCTCTGTGTCTCTCTCTCTGTGCATATGCATGAGAAAGACAGAGACAGTGTGAGAGAGAAATAATACTTAGAAGTATTGAAAAAGTTTGAAGACCACTCATCTAGTGTCTTCAACTAATTAAATAAAATTAATTTGTATTGTAACTTATCTCCCTTATGCATACCCATTTATTAGTGACTTAAGAATGGCTATATTCTTAACTACTGCATTGTAATTGTTAAATTTATTGCAATTGATGACTTCAAATTTCTCTATTGCATATTTTTATCTCCCCAGTCATGAGGCAGTGGATGTTCTTTATCCTCACCTTCCCCTAATTGTTTCCCTTTGGTACACACTTTTTCCTCCTTTCAATTTTCAGAAATTCAATAGTCAGGAACCAGAGAGAGCAAGAAACAAATAGATGTTAAGTGGAGTAAAGCCATTACTTCTTGATGTTTCCATATTTGTTCTTTCTGGTCTCTGGGAGTCTCCCAGTCAGTTCTTGTCTTAATTTTCTGGCAAATTTCAGGAACTCTCACAATCTTCAAATTATCATCTTCCAATATTCTTCTCTTGGGAATTCCCTGGAAACTTCCTGCCAAAATGCAATCCTAGGACCTGAGTAAGAGCCATATTTTATAGAATACTATGAGATTAATCTTCCAGATGGCTTGTTTTGTAACTTTCCATAAGTTACAGGACTCAGTATGTATAGCCATGTCCTCTAAGCCTTTCTAATCAGTGGGGAAAGGAGAGTCATTGGTCTATTCACTATACCATGTGCCAATCACTTCTCATATCTGGGATCATAATTGTTGGGTTTCCTTTTTTCCATAGGTAGAGCTTTTGTTTCATGGCTCTCATGTTCTTGAGCAGCCTCATTGGCTTCAAGCGCTTACTTACCATAAAATTAAGATAACATCACCCATCAAGGAGTCCTAAAATGCAGTCCATTGGAATTAAAGTGATAGTCTTTGCTGTCCTAAAGCTTATCTGTGCTGGACATGTGCACAGCCTGCAGGGCAAATAGATTGCTCAGCAGCTTGCCAGGGTGAGCTAAATGGCAGTGAAGGAAAGAGCAAACCCTGGCAGGGCAAACCAAACTGGGAAAATCCATATGGGTACAGCTAGTGAGCAAACAACAACAGTCTCTTATACAGTCACTGGAAATGTGAAGTTTCTTTTGACCCAGTGTGCTAATGTGAACCTATGGTTCACACAGTCCTAAAAGACAACAAATCCTGCAGCAGTCCAGGAACTTTTATTATAATGTCATCTATGGAAAAGGTCAGGAAGGCAGAAAATAGGATCTTTATAATTTTTGTGTACCTACAGGGCCAATTATCTATTAAACAATCATAAATAGTGATCATTTCAGGGAAAACACCAAAAGAGACTTTAAAAATAGTCAGTAGATTCCAATGATTTACGTCATAAAGAAACAGACCATCTTAAGTAACACATGGACAATAAAAGCAAGCAGATGTTTGCATTCTAACCAGGGCACTAATGGAGGTGCTGTGGCGCTGTAACAAAGTAGTCTGCCATCTTCAGATTTGCCAACTGGAGTTTTAAATACAGCTGTATAACTTTGAGTGAACAACTGGTGAGCATTCCCCGACCACTCTGAGCATCATTCCTTGCTGTAGGTAAGAATTAATAATTCACCACTAGCATGCCGTGTCAAACTCATGTTCTGAAATGGGCCTGAAATGTGTGATTGACTATAAGATGCAAATTTGCCATAAAAACAATTCCTCAGGTTGCCAAATTATAAACATAAGTTATTATGAGCAAAATCACAGTAAAAATAAATGAACAAGACCAAACTCACAAGGGACTGGATTTGAAATTTCATGTGCAGGTTGTAAGCCTGGCAGTTACCAAGTCAAGCGTTGGGTACTCGGTAAAGCTTGACAGTAGAAATGGATCCAGATACTACAGCATTTCCTACCTTTTTCTTCTGCAGAAATTTAAAGCATTTTAATAAATATTAACCCAGGTATTGCTCATTCAATAAATGACTCCTGGGAGTATAGAAGACATTTGTGAGATTAACTCTTTAGGCCATCAAATTATTATTCACTGCCCAAGAATAATCTTTATTAAGATAGGAAGGGCCAACATCTGGAACACCTCACAGCTTAGAAGCTCCAGATTCTTGCCACTCAAGCCTTTTCAAGTGAGGATATTTAAAAAGAAAATTGCACTTGCACTCTATTGTGGAATAGGACTAGTTACAAAGATTAGACCAGCCTTGTCATCTTCAGGGGTTAGCTTCACTGGGATGAACTGCACCAGGACACTAGTACTAAGTCACTCACCCACTGACTAGCTGTTTTGGCATGGGACTAACAGCACTCCCGTTGTTTTATTCTTGATTTTTTCTAATTGCCCACTTTAATTTTTATGCTGTTTGCTCCTCTTTTCATAAAGATATCTAGAGAACAATATTTTTTTAGCATCTGCCAACTCAAGCACAATGCCTATGTTTGTCTCATTTCTTATTTCTTGATTTGTTCATATTAACTTTTCATCTCTTACTTTCTTTTTTGTTTTACCTTTTTGTTGATTGCTTTAACTTGCAAGCATTTCCCCATAAATATATTTCTCACCCTTTCTTTTGTTTGCTTTCTGTCTCTTTTTTGGTCTCCGGTATTTTCTAGCAATTGTAGCTTGCCCCTTCTTTATACTTTAGTTCAGCACCTGTTGTTTGTTGGGTTTTTGTTTATATATGAGGGATGGGCTAGGCTGGAGAAGGCGGTAGGTTTTTGCTGTTTTGGGACCTCCCTTCCTCTAACATCTCTTGCTGATCTTTTCTCATTTTTAAATTTTCTTTTCTCCCCTGACCTCTCTGTTCTTCCACTTATCTTGTAAATCATTATATTTGGTCTTTAAAAAATTATGACATTTCACAGTAACCAAAACAGCATGGTACTGGTACAAAAATAGACACATAAACCAATGGAACAGAATAGATAACTCAGAAATAAGACCACACAGCTACAACCATCTGATCTTTGACAAGCCTGACAAAAACAAGCCTAATGGGGAAAGGATTCCCTATTTAATAAATGGTGCTGAGAGACCTGGTTAGCCATATGCAGAAAACGGAAACTGGAGCCCTTCCTTACACCTTATATAAAAATCAACTCAAGATGGATTAAAGACTTAAATGTAAATCCCAAAACTATAAAAACTCTAGAAGAAAATCTAGGCACTACCATTCAGGACATAAGCATGGGCAAAGATTTCATGACGAAGATGACAAAAGCAATTGCAACAAAAGCAAAAATTGACAAATGACATCTAATTAAAGAGCTTCTACACAGCAAAAGAAATTATCAGAATGAATAGGCAGCCTACAGAATGAAAGAAAATTTTTGCACCCTGTTCAACCAACAAAAAGTTCTAATATCCAGAGTGTACACGGAACTTAAACAAATTTACAACAAAAACAAAAGTGGGCAAAGGACATGAATAGACACTTCTGAAATGAAGACCTACATATGGCCAACAAACATATGGAGAAAAGCTCAACATCACTGATCATTACAGAAATGCAAATCAAAACCATAATGAGATACCATCTCATGCCAGTCAGAATAGCGACTATTAAAAAGTCAAAGAACAACAGATGCTGGTGAGGTTGCAGAGAAAAAAGAACACTTTTACACTGTTGGTAGGAGTGTAAATCAGTTCAACCATTGTGAAAGACAGTGTGGCAATTCCTCCAAGATCTAGAGGCAGAAATACCATTTGACCCAGCAATCCCATTACTGGGTATATAACCAAAAGCATATAAATAATTCTGTTATAAAGATACATGCACACTTATGTTCATTGCAGCACTATTCACAATAGCAAAGACATGAGATCAACACCCATGCCCATCAATGATAGACTGGATAAAGAAAATGTGGTACATATACACCATGGAATGCTATGCAGCCATAAAAAGGAATGAGAATCATGTCTTTTGCAGGGACATGGATGAAGCTGGAAGCCATTATCCTCCGCAAATTAACACAGGAACAGAAAACCAAATACTACATGTTCTCACTTAAACGTGGGAGATGAATGATGAGAACACATGGATACATGGGGGGAACAACGCACACTGGGACCTGTTGGGGAGGTTGGGGGATGGAGAGCATCAGGGAGAATAGCTAATGGATGCTGGAATTAATACCTAGAAGGTGGGATGATCTGTGTAGCGAACCACCATGGCACATGTTTACCTGTGTAACAAACCCGCACATACTGCACATGTACCCCTGAACGATAAAAACATAGTATGACATTTTCTTTTCTTATATGTTTCATCTAACTTCAAAAAAAGTCAGGAAAAAATAATTAAAGCTTATCCTCCTTAAAATAAAAGAACTCTCAAATGGACACATACAGTTGTGTGTGTGTGTATAACATATATTATATATAATATATATAAATAAAATGTACATAGAAGTGTATATAAATACATACAGTGTTGCCTTATCATTGATAGTGACCCTAGTAAATAAAACAAGAACTGGTTATATTGACACCAATACGTGGAAATAATATACTAGAACTACACAAGCCTTGAAATGGTCTTGGAAGCATCAATACAGATTAATTTTTTAATTTAAGAATATAGAAATATATACATTTCATTGGATTCATTAGTATTATATATTTCAATTTAAATTTAACATTGATCAATAGCATTAAATTATATACAACACATACACATACACACACATATACACAGCCTACAATTTTATTCACAGAAGGCAGGCCATTTATAAATAAACTTTTGCATAGTCTAAAACTCATATATTGACTTATGCTACCAAAATACAGCCTGGGTAAGCAGAGAAACAAATAAATCAAATAGACAAGTATATATAAAATAGGCTGTTTTAGAGATAACACAGGACAGATTTTACTAACTAATTTATTACCTACAGTCTGTTGGCAGAGATCTCCCTAATTTCAGTCTTTCTGAACAGGAAAAACAGACCATAAGGCTTGATGGTGTGCAAAGCTCACATCTTTATCTCTTCCAGAGCTTTATTTGGGGGTCTGGAGACAGAAATTCTCACCATTTATCATTGATTGTAATGTTTGATGTGTTTTCTCTTTGCTGAGACCTTTACTCTGGATGGTTCTGCCAGGTTCCTTCATTATCTTCAAACTATTGGCAAATGATTTATTGGCAGGTAACTATATTCATGGACAAAGTGAACTCATTTTCTGGTTTGACACTGCAGCTCTCACTTCCTTTTATAGCACTGTGACTCCTAAAACATCCAGGCTTGCAGCAACTACTATTGCACATACTAATCAGAAGTTTTTATGGAATGCTCCTGCTTTGAACTCAGCAAAGCCACAGCCAAGTGAGTCATTATGAAGTGAAAATGGTAGTTCCTTTGGGAGATACTATTCAGATTTAAAATGGACCTTTAAATAAAAACTGCACTTCTGTCTTGAAATGTATTTTCGCTAACATGGGTTGCTTAGAGGAAAAAAATATGAAGGCAGGGAAAGTAGTGGAAAGAGGAAGGCTTTTACATGGCTAGGACTTTTATTCAGATAACAGCTTCCACCCCCACTTCCATCCTCACCCCTCTCATACACCCAAATCCCCATCTGGGTGAATACAGTAAAATCTTAAATATGCACATTGAGAAGCAAGTGCAATCTAGTTATCTGAAAGTTCATACAAACGCTTCTCAGTCTTCCACCCAAACATTACACAAGTGAAATGACAAAATGGGATGCCTCCCACTCTCTCCCACACGTTTTTCTATATGAACATAAGTGTTTAGATAACTGAATAGGGTCTTGACGGGAAATTTAAGGTTCTTAAGAATTCAGTGAAAGATAAATGTGGTTTTATTAATACATACATGCTCCCAAACTGTAGGCATGTAGTTCAGTTCTAAAATAGAGGCTTACATAATGTGTGTCAAGAACAAAGGGAAAGAAATAGAACAAGGCAAGGAGATGTAAATTTTGATAGTGACTTAGATCCTACAATGCAACAACCCCTGCAGAAAGGGAAGCTAGTATCTTGATTCCACAAGGTTTAACCTCCTCCTCCCCCTCACCTGCCCATTCCAGGTTTTCCTAACCCTATGGCTGCAGCTTTCATTGCCTAATGACTCCATTTAATGGGAGAATATTTGGAAGCCAGAAAGGAATTCACTGAGGTTACTCAAGGGTAGTGGAATTACACATGTCATATAAAAGGCTCTTGCTAAATTGATGCTAGAAAAATGGAATGGCAAAACCTTCACCCAAACCCTTCTGGGAGTGTGAAGTTAATGGAGTGTGCTCATCTGTTAGTGCAAACTCTCGGGTTACAATTTTCTAAATCCTGTAGTCCTCTTACAAGTGATAAGGGATCTCAGCTGAGAAAAGCAATGTAGCTTATTCCTATTTGGGATCCCTTAATCCAGGTTGAGGGGAGGGGGAAAGGGGTTGGGATGAAATAGAAAGAATTCACCAGACAACTGAAGTTAATAGCTGTCCTGTATATTATCAATAAGGAGAAAGCTTCACTTAGGTAAACTCTGTAAGAGTGTTGAGATCTTGGCTGTCAAGACCCTCACATCCCACCCCAGGAAGTTATTGAAAATAGCTCTTCTCCCTCCAGGCTTTATTGCTAATTAATTTGTGGGTTATAATAGTAACTCATGTGTGGGACATCTGACCATGTATGAAGTGATTTTTATTTATGTAGACATTATTTGACTGCCCAAAAATTCTTGAGGTGGATGTTTCTGACCTAATTTTTAAAGATTGGGAAACTGAGGTTAACAGAAACTTAGCATCACACAGCTACTAAATGGATGAGCTAAGACTTGAACCCACACCATGACTTTCAGCCTCAAAGCTCATACATTTTCCACTCAATCAGTTTACTCCCTTCCACCAAACCAGGCCAAGCTTCATTGTCCCCTACACCACTATCCTTCTAGTTATGTGAACCAAATTCCTGAGAGTCTTCTTTTATACCTCCTGGTCCCTAATCATCTCCCTTGCCCCATGTATCATCTAATCCTTCTGATTTTACCTCTCTGAAATAGAATTGAAATCCATCCACTTCTCTTCATCTCTACCACCAGGATATTAGTACAAGTAGATATTATCTTTGCTTTCCAAGGTTCCTGTTTGATTCACCTACATTGACTCTGATGGCCCTCTAATCTGATCTACTATGTTGGTACAAATGTAATTGTGGTTTTTGTACTTTTAATTGCAAAAACCGCGATTATTTTTGCACCAACCTAATATTTTCCAGGCTGCTGCCAGTGTGAACTTTTCAAAAGACCAATGTCTTCCCTTGCTGAAAACTCTCTCATAGAGTCTGGCCATTTCCTACCCCTGCAAACACATTACCTCAAGTCCTTTCTGTCTAACTCTCAGTTCAAGCAATCCTTTCCCAGGGAAACTCTGTCTTTCCTGCAGATTAGCTACATCCTCCTAGTACAATCTCATAGCAACATATACCTTCATTTTATAGCTTTTATTTCAGGTGCACCTTTACTCATGTCTGTAATATTTCATCAGTGTTAGTCTCCTACACTTGACTGTTATTTACTTGAATGCAGGTTCCACTTTAGCCTTAGCACATAGGATGATGCCTGATTCAGAGAAAGCACTTGACAAATATTATTGAACAAATGTAGTTTCTCTTTCTTCTTTTTCTCTTTTTCTTGTCCTCTCTCCATTCCTCTACTCTCATCCTTATTCCTTTCCTTGTCCCATCTTCATGGGACTCTGCTCTCTTAATCTTAATTGGAAGGAAATCCATGCCAAAGCAGTAAATATGGCAACTACAAATGTTGTTCTCCCTAAAGCCATTTGATTTCTACTAGGACACTCTTGATGCCTTGAAAGACAACAAAAATCATTCTCTAATGCTTTTGTTTTAGGCATTCCCATGAGATGGGTAAGATACACCCTATTTCATGAGTTCTCTGGAGAAATTATTTCCCAGTTTAATTCAGCCGATATTGGGAGATATCTTACATTTGTTGCTACTCAGGCTGCAGTTGTGATACA